>NC_057404.1:55658350-55838576 GCF_019320065.1 Cervus canadensis
CCTGACTGGGAGGGAAACAATAAATAAAACCCACAGATTATGTGCCTAAAAGCAACTCTCAGCAGAAAAGTACCCCAGACACCCACATCCGCCACCAGCAAGTGGGGGCGGCACGGAGAGGAGCCGGCGGCATTGCTTGGGGTAGCGTCCGGGCCTGAGTGCCCTGAGGACAATCGGAGGGAGCTTTTGTGAGTTGCCAACTTGAACTGTGGGCGAGCAAAAGAGAGAGAGAAAATTAACCGGCCCGAACACGCTGCCGGCCGTTCGCAGAACAAAGGGACCGAGAAAGTCCAGAGAAGAGCTCGCAGACTGCGGACCGGCCCAGACCCGCCAGAGGCGGGAGCAGGTCGCGGCGAGACACAGGGCGCAGGCACCCGACCGGTGCGGGCGGGGACGGGCTGGGGACGCAGAGGGCAGAAGGCGCACGCACCCGACTGGCGCCGGCGGAAACCGAGATTGGGACCATGGAAGGGAGTGGGCGCGCCGCACCTGGGGAGAGTGCGCCTGTCAAGCCCCTGGCTGCCTGGATCGTTCTGACGGGGAAGGCACAAGAGCAGAGGCAGCCTTTTGTTCCCCGCTTTTGTGGAACACCCGAGGGTGAAGCTGCGCGCAGCGCGCGAGGCGCGCTCCATATGGAGCAGCCAGGAGCCTGAGCAGCGCAAACGGAGAAAGCAGCGCCAACCCCTCCCCACAGAGTCAGCCCCTCCCCACAGCGCCAGCCCCTCCCCGCAGCGCGACAGAACTAGCTACCCGAATAAGAGTCCACCTCCGCCTGCCTGTGTCAGGGCGGAAATGAGGCTCTGAAGAAACCGGCAAACAGAAGCCAAATAAACAAAGGGAACCGCTTCAGAAGGGACCGGTGCAACAGATTAAAATCCCTGTAGAATACACCGATTACACTATAAGGGGCCTGTAGATATCGAGAAGTGTTAGCTGGAACGAGGAGATATCTGAAACTGAGCCGAACCCACACTGACCGCAACAGCTCCAGAGAAATTCCAAGATATATTTTTACTTTTTTTTTTTTTTAAGTAAGGGAAAAAAAAATTATTTTTTCTTTTTTATTTTTTCTCTTTTATTTCCTTTAAAATTCCCTATTACTCCCCCATTACTTCTTAGCTTTCATTTTCATACATTTTTACGATTTTTTTAATTAGGGAAAATTCTTTTTTTTTTTTCTCCTTTTTCTCTTCTATTTTCTATTTTTCTTTTTCTCTTATTTCTTTTAAAGTCCTCTGGTACTCCTCTACTACTCCTTAATTTTCATTTTCAATACACTATAACCTTATCAAAAAAAAGAAGAGAAGCCCTATTTTTAAACTGAACTTCATATATATTTTTTAAATTTTTTTGTTTGTGTTTTGGTTTTCGTTTTTAATATAGTATTTTTAAGAGTTTAACCTCTCCTCTAGATTTTTAATTTTTGTTTTTCAGTATATGATATAAATTGTGAACATTTAAGAATCCAATATTCAGTTCCCATTTTTATTCAGGAGTGTGTTGATTATTCTCTCCCAATTTTGACTCTCTATTTTCTACCTCAGATCACCTCTATTTCCTCCTTTCCCATTCTCTTCCCAATCCAATTCTGTGAATCTTGGTGGGTGTCTGGGCTATGGAGAACACTCTGGGAACAGACAACTGCGTAGATCTGTCTCTCTCCTCTTTAGTCCCCCTTTTTCTCCTCCTGCTCATCACTATCTCCCTCCTCCCTCTCCTCTTCTTCATGTAACTCTGTGAACCTCTATGGGTGTCCCTAACAGGGGAGAATCTTTTTGCCATTAACCTAGAAGTTTTATTATCAGTGCTGTATAGTTGGAGAAGTCCTGAGACTACAGGAAGAATAAAACTAAAATCCAGAGGCAGGAGACTTAAGCCCAAAACTGGAGAACACCAGAAAACTCCTGACTACATGGAACTTTAAGTAATAAGTAACCATCCAAAAGCCTCCATACCTACACTGAAACCAACCACCACCCAAGAGCCAATAAGTTTTAGAGCAAGACATACCAAGCAAATTCTCCAGCAACGCAGGAACATAGCCCTGAACGTCAACATACAGGCTGCCCAAGGTGACACCTAACACATAGACCCATCTCAAAACTCATTACTGAGCACTCCATTGCTCTCCAGAGAGAAGAAATCAAGTTCCATGCACCAGAACACCGATGCAAACTTCCCTAACCAGGAAACCTTCACAAGCCAATCATCTAACCCCACCCACTGTGTAAAACCTCCACAATAAAAAGGAACCACAGACCTCCAGAATACAGAAAGCCCACTCCAGACACAGCAATCTAAACAAGATGAAAAGGCAGAGAAATACCTAACAGGTAAAGGAACATGAAAAATGCCCACCAAGTCAAACAAAAGAGGAGGAGATAGGGAATCTACCTGAAAAAAGAATTTTAGTAATAATATGGATAATAAAAATTGATCCAAAATCTTGAAACAAAATGGGAGTTACAAGATTAAATGCCTGGAGACAAAGATTGAATAAGATCAAGGAATATGTTTTAATAAAGACCTAGAAAGAAATAAAAAAGAGCTCAATTAAAATGAATATGCATATGAATGAGAATCAAAAACACTCTGGTAGGGAACCAAGAGTAGAATAACGGAGGCAGAAGATAGGATAAGTGAGGTAGAAGATAAAATGGTGGAAATAAATGAAGCAGAGAGGAAAAAAGAAAAAAGGATCAAAAGAAATGAGGACAACCTCAGGGACCTCTGGGACAATGTGAAATGCCCCAACATTCGAATCATAGGAGTCCCAGAAGAAGGAGACAAAAAGAAAGGCCATGAGAAAATACTCGAGGAGATAATAGCTGAAAACATCCCTAAAATGGGGAAGGAAATAGCCACCCAAGTCCAAGAAACCCAGAGAGTCCCAAACAGGATAAACCCAAGGCGAAACACCCCAAGACACATATTAATCAAATTAACAAAGATCAAACACAAAGAACAAATATTAAAAGCAGCAAGGGAGAAACAACAAATAACACACAAAGGGATTCCCATAATGATAACAGCTGATCTATCAATAGAAACCCTCCAGGCTAGAAGGGAATGGCAGGACATACTGAAAGTAATGAAAGAAAATAACCTACAACCTAGATTACTGTACCCAGCAAGGATCTCATTCAGATATGAAGGAGAATTCAAAAGCTTTACAGACAAGCAAAAGCTGAGAGAATTCAGCACCACCAAACCAGCTCTTCAACAAATGCTAAAGGATCTTCTCTAGACAGGAAATGCAGAAAGGCTGTATAAACGTGAACCCAAAACAACAAAGTAAATGGCAACGGACCACACCTATCAATAATTACATTAAATGTAAATAGGTTGAATGCCCCAACCAAAAGAAAGATTGGCTGAATGGATACAAAAACAAGACCCCTATATATGCTGTCTACAAGAGACCCACCTCAAAACAAGAGACACATACAGACTAAAAGTGAAGGGCTGGAAAAAAATATTTCACGCAAACGGAGACCAAAAGAAAGCAGGAGTCGCAATACTCATGTCAGATAAAATAGACTTTCAAATAAAGGATGTGAAAAGAGACGAAGAAGGACACTACATAATGATCAAAGGATTAATCCAAAAGAAGATATAACAATTATAAATATATATGCACCCAACATAGGAGCACCACAATATGTACGGCAAATGCTAACGAGTATGAAAGAGGAAATTAATAGTAACACAATAATAGTGGGAGACTTTAATACCCCACTCACAACTATGGATAGATCAACTAAACAGAAAATTAACAAGGAAACACAAACCTTAAATGACACAATGGACCAGCTAGACCTAATTGATATCTATAGGACATTTCACCCCAAAACAATCAACTTCACCTTTTTCTCAAGTGCACACGGAACCTTCTCCAGAATTAGATCACATTCCTGGGCCATAAATCTTGGTCTTGGAAAATTCAAAAAAATTGAAATCATTCCAGTCATCTTTTCTGACCACAGTGCAGTAAGATTAGATCTCAATTACAGGAAAAAAATTGTTAAAAATTCAAACAAATGGAGGCTAAATAACACGCTTCTGAATAACCAACAAATCATAGAAGAAATCAAAAAAGAAATCAAAATATGTATAGAAATGAATGAAAATGAAAACACAACAACCCAAAACCTATGGGACACTGTAAAAGCAGTGCTAAGGGGAAGGTTCATAGCATTACAGGCTTACATCAAGAAACAAGAAAAAAGCCAAATAAATAACCTAACTCTACACCTAAAGCAATTAGAGAAGGAAGAAATGAAGAACCCCAGGGTTAGCAGAAGGAAAGAAATCTTAAAAATCAGGGCAGAAATAAATGCAATAGAAACTAAAGAGACCATAGCAAAAATCAACAAAGCTAAAAGCTGGTTTTTTGAAAAAATAAACAAAATTGACAAACCATTAGCAAGACTCATTAAGAAGCAAAGAGAGAAGAACCAAATTAACAAAATTAGAAATGAAAATGGAGAGATCACAACAGACAACACTGAAATACAAAGGATCATAAGAGACTACTACCAGCAGCTCTATGCCAATAAAATGGACAACTTGGATGAAATGGACAAATTCTTAGAAAAGTATAACTTTCCAAAACTGAACCAGGAAGAAATAGAAGATCTTAACAGACCCATCACAAGCAAGGAAATCGAAACTGTAATCAGAAATCTTCCAGCAAACAAAAGCCCAGGACCAGATGGCTTCACAGCTGAATTCTACCAAAAATTTAGAGAAGAGCTAACACCTATCTTACTCAAACTCTTCCAGAAAATTGCAGAAGAAGGTAAACTTCCAAACTCATTCTATGAGGCCACCATCACCCTAATTCCAAAACCAGACAAAGATGCCACAAAAAAAGAAAACTACAGGCCAATATCACTGATGAACATAGATGCAAAAATCCTTAACAAAATTCTAGCAAACAGAATCCAACAACATATTAAAAAAATCATACACCATGACCAAGTGGGCTTTATCCCAGGAATGCAAGGATTCTTTAATATCCGCAAATCAATCAATGTAATACACCACATTAACAAATTGAAAGATAAAAACCATATGATTATCTCAATAGATGCAGAGAAAGCCTTTGACAAAATTCAACACTCATTTATGATTAAAACTCTCCAGAAAGCAGGAATAGAAGGAACATACCTCAACATAATAAAAGCTATATATGACAAACCCACAGCAAGCATCACCCTCAATGGTGAAAAATTGAAAGCATTTCCCCTGAAATCAGGAACAAGACAAGGGTGCCCACTCTCACCACTACTATTCAACATAGTGTTGGAAGTTTTGGCCACAGCAATCAGAGCAGAAAAAGAAGTAAAAGGAATCCAGATAGGAAAAGAAGAAGTGAAACTCTCACTGTTTGCAGATGACATGATCCTCTACATAGAAAACCCTAAAGACTCTACCAGAAAATTACTAGAACTAATCAATGAATATAGTAAAGTTGCAGGATATAAAATTAACACACAGAAATCCCTTGCATTCCTATATACTAACAATGAAAAAAACAGAAAGAGAAATTAAGGAAACAATACCATTCACCATTGCAACAAAAAGAATAAAATACTTAGGAGTATATCTACCTAAAGAAACAAAAGACCTATACATAGAAAACTATAAAACACTGATGAAAGAAATCAAAGAGGACACAAACAGATGGAGAAACATACCGTGTTCATGGATTGGAAGAATCAATATTGTCAAAATGGCTATTCTACCCAAAGCAATCTATAGATTCAATGCAATCCCTATCAAGCTACCAACGGTATTTTTCACAGAACTAGACCAAAGAATTTCACAATTTGTATGGAAATACAAAAAACCTCGAATAGCCAAAGTAATCTTGAGAAAGAAGAATGGAACTGGAGGAATCAACCTGCCTGACTTCAGACTCTACTACAAAGCCACAGTCATCAAGACAGTGTGGTACTGGCACAAAGACAGAAATATAGACCAATGGAACAGAATAGAAAGCCCAGAGATAAATCCACGAACCTATGGACACCTTATCTTTGACAAAGGAGGCAAGGATATACAATGGAAAAAAGACAACCTCTTTAACAAGTGGTGCTGGGAAAACTGGTCAACCACTTGTAAAAGAATGAAACTAGAACACTTTCTAACACCATACACAAAAATAAACTCAAAATGGATTAAAGATCTAAATGTAAGACCAGAAACTATAAAACTCCTAGAGGAGAACATAGGCAAAACACTCTCCGACATAAATCACAGCAAGATCCTCTATGACCCACCTCCCAGAATATTGGAAATAAAAGCAAAACTAAACAAATGGGATCTAATGAAACTTAAAAGCTTTTGCACTACAAAGGAAACTATAAGTAAGGTGAAAAGACAGCCCTCAGATTGGGAGAAAATAATAGCAAATGAAGAAACAGACAAAGGATTAATCTCAAAAATATACAAGCAACTCCTGCAGCTCAATTCCAGAAAAATAAATGACCCAATCAAAAAATGGGCCAAAGAACTAAACAGACATTTCTCCAAAGAAGACATACAGATGGCTAACAAACACATGAAAAGATGCTCAACATCACTCATTATCAGAGAAATGCAAATCAAAACCACAATGAGGTACCATTACACGCCAGTCAGGATGGCTGCTATCCAAAAGTCTACAAGCAATAAATGCTGGAGAGGGTGTGGAGAAAAGGGAACCCTCTTACACTGTTGGTGGGAATGCAAACTAGTACAGCCACTATGGAAACAGTGTGGAGATTTCTTAAAAAACTGGAAATAGAACTGCCATATGACCCAGCAATCCCACTTCTGGGCATACACACTGAGGAAACCAGATCTGAAAGAGACACGTGCACCCCAATGTTCATCGCAGCACTGTTTATAATAGCCAGGACATGGAAGCAACCTAGATGCCCATCAGCAGATGAATGGATAAGGAAGCTGTGGTACATATACACCATGGAATATTACTCAGCCGTCAAAAAGAATTCATTTGAACCAGTCCTAATGAGATGGATGAAACTGGAGCCCCTTATACAGAGTGAAGTAAGCCAGAAAGATAAAGAACATTACAGCATACTAACACATATATATGGAATTTAGAAAGATGGTAACGATAACCCTATATGCAAACAGAAAAAGAGACACAGAAATACAGAACAGACTTTTGAACTCTGTGGGAGAAGGTGAGGGTGGGATGTTTCAAAAGAACAGCATGTATACTATCTATGGTGAAACAGATCACCAGCCCAGGTGGGATGCATGAGACAAGTGCTCCGGCCTGGTGCACTGGGAAGACCCAGAGGAATCGGGTGGAGAGGGAGATGGGAGGGGGGATCGGGATGGGGAATAAGTGTAAATCTATGGCTGATTCATATCAATGTATGACAAAACCCACTGAAATGTTGTGAAGTAATTAGCCTCCAACTAATAAAAAAATTAAAAAAAAAAAAACCACAATCAGATATCACCTCACACCGATCAGAATGGCCATCATCAAAAAAGTCTACAAACAATAAATGCTAGAGAGGTTGTGGAGAAAAGGGAACACTCTTGCACTGTTGGTGGGAATGTAAATTGATACAGCCACTATGGAAGACGGTATGGAGATTCCTTAAAAAACTAGGAATAAAAACACCATATGACTCAGTAATCCCACTACTAGGGATATACCTTGAAGAAACCAAAATTGAAAAAGACACATGTACCCCAATTTTCATTGCAGCACGATGTACAATAGCTAGAACATGGAAGCAATCTAGATGTCCATAGACAGATGAATGAATAAAGAAGCTGTGGTACATATACACAAAGGAATATGTATACTCAGCCATAAAAAAAAACACATTTGAATCAGGTAATGAGGTGGATGAACCTAGAGCACATTATACAGAGTGAAGTAAGTCAGAGAAAGATAAATATTGCATACTAATGCATATATATATGGAATCTAGAAAGATGGTACCAATGAATTTATTTGCAGGGCAGCAATGAAGAAACAGAAATAGAGAACAGATTTATGGACGCAGTGGGGTGGGGAGGGAGGAAGGAGAGGGTGAGAGGTATGGAGAGAGTAACATGGAAACTTAATTACCATATGTAAAATAGGTAGTCAATCCGAATTCGCTATAGGACTCAGGGAACTCAAAGAGGGCTCTGTAATACCCTAGACGGGTGAAATGGAGAGGGAGGTGGCAGGGAGGTTCAAGAAGGAGGGGACATATGTATACCTATGCCTGATTCATGTTGATATTTGGCAGAAAACAACAAAATTCTGTAAAGTAACTATCCTTCAATTAAAAAATAAATAATTTTTTTTAAAAAGGAATGATGAGTATTGCAAAATTTTCACTGCTTTTATCAAATGTACTGAATTCCAGGGATTTCTCTGAGGACTCCTCTGATTTCTAAGACATATTATCCATTTGTATAAATTACCATACAAGTAAAAGACTTTTAAATTAAAGAAATAGAAAAGTCATTTCTCTAATATTAATTCTATTTGATTTTCTATAAATTTACTTGGAGAGAATAAATAAACACCTACTAAAACATCTTATATAGTAAATTGGAGTATTTTCATAAATTCTCTTATTTTCATTTAAAAAAAGAGTGTTAAGATTTTTCTAGGTTCAGCTCAAGCTAAAATTTTTCAGAACATTATATGAGTCCTGTCAGTTCTTTGAAGATCAAATAGAAATTACTCAATACAGTCCTTACAGTCTCAAGAAGTTGTAAACCTCTGATATTGAGATTTAAGACAGTGAAGATCTATTTCAATTATAAACATTGATTAATAGGAATCAGTTCCAAAGTTTGTCACAAAATGTTCTCTGTAAAATGATTTCCGTTATAAAAACTTGAAATATATTCCCATAGGAGGGAAAGAAAACCCTCAATTTAAAACTTTTGGCAAAGACAGAGGTAAGATATGCCCCAAATCAAAAAATACATTTCTGCTTTAATATACTAGCTGGAAATTTTCCTTTTGAACGCTGTGTATGATTTCCCACATATATTTTTTTTTCACTTTTACCATCACAGTTTCCTCATTCAACACTCACATTCACGGATCAAGTATTGCTGTGGGTAAGATGAATATGATTACATCCTTGTCCTCTGGTAAATTGAGCAAAAATACTTCTTTTCTCCAAGAGAATAACTCTCCACTTCCATACAGTCCAGTTTAAAAATGTATCAACCTAAACACTTTAGACAATAGGTAATGAATTAAATCTCTACTTAATATAGCATTTTAAAAACCTATACATCAAATTTGCATACAAAACTACACGATATTTTAATTATATTCTTAGAATCTGCATCTGGATAAAGTTGTTCCTCTTATAAGGTTTTTAACATTCAGTATGGATATTTACTGTATAAAACTGGAGTCCAGAGGGTAGGGTTGTAGAGTCATTATATATTCTGACATTTTCATGTTATTATCCACACATTCAATAACTGAATGTATAAACACTCATGCACAATAATAAATGAATGTATTTAATTTTAAACATACTAGTTCAAATTCTTTTCACATCTAGGTTACTACAATGAGTAGAGTTCCCTTTGCTAGACAGTAGGTCCTTGCTGGTTATCTATTTTAAATATAGTAGTGTGTATATGTCAGTACATGTATGTATGTGTATAACTGAATCACTTTTGCTGTACACCTAAAACTAAAACACTGCAAATTAACTATGCGGTGCGTGCACGCTCAGTCATGTCCGACTCTTTGCCACTCCATGGGCTGTAGCCCACCAAGCTCCTCTGTCCATGGGATTTTCCAGACAATAGTGGAGTGGGCTGCCGTTCCCTTCTCCAGGGGACATTAACTGTACTCCAATATTAAAAAAAGAAAAAGAAAGAAAAAAAAAAAATCTAGTGTTAGACAGACTTAACAGGGCACCAGTGCCACCTAGTGGCCTCATAAAAAAGAATGCTTGTCTTTTCCATCCTATTAAGTTTTACATAAACATAAGCTTATCTTTTCACTGATACAGGTATTAATAATATTTAGAGCACTAGAGTAAATGTTTGACATCACAAACATCTATAAAGCCTATTATAAGAGAAAATAAAGGAAAACAGAATTTTAGCAAGTGACCGTTTTCAACTTACATTAATGTCAAGTATATAAGCATTAGATTATTAGCTTATATACTATAAAACAGTAATAATATCTTTCAGTTTAATATACTCTATTTATATACTATGTATTAAATAATCTTCTTTTGCATAAAGGCAAACAAATCAAAAAAACTTAAGGCCTTATTAGTAAATAGATTAAACCAAAAATCAAGGATTACATGTTGTCTGTCTGAGAAGAAAGGAAAGAAAAAGCTTTGAGATGTTAAATATTTAGTAAAACAAGAGTGCAACATCTCACTGATATGCACATTTCTACAACCAAGGGAAGCAATCATTCTTGAGGTGATGGAGGCCAATTTAAGATCACTGAACACCCGGCAACTCCACAGTTTGTCATCGGAACCAAAAAACGTCTCAGCAGACGTTTGCTAAACCTCCCAATATATGTGTGTGTTACAGATATTTCAAGTCATTTACTCCAGTCTCCCAGCTCCAAAATTTGACTCACCGTCACCTCAAGATTCATTCATCCTATTTACATTTCCAGTGATCCTCCCTCAGCTCATGTGTTGCCATCCCTCTTCACCTAGCTTAAATTTCATGGCAAATTAATGTACTCTCTTCTACTTTTTTTTTCTTTGCCTTCTTTCATTTTGTTTCCTTTCTTGGCAAACCTCAACCTGAGTTAATTCCAACTCTCTGTCAGCTTTATACTTACACCTTTGCTGCTAAGCTTGGTGTGGAAAAATATACATTCGTGCTAGTTTTTTATTTGTGCATGTTAAGCCACTTCAGTCGTATCTGACTTTTCTGTGACCCTATGGACTGCAGCTCACCAGGCTCCTCTGTCCATGGGATTCTCCAGGCAAGAATACTGCAGTGGGATGCCATGCCCTCCTCCAGGAGATCTTCCTGACCCAGGGAGGGTTCCTTCCTGCATTGGCAGGGGCCTTCTTTACCACTAGTGCCACCTGGGAAGCCCCCAGTTGTTGTTTTTTTTTTAAATGCATTTAAATTCATTACAAGAACTGAAGTGAGCCCCTCATGTGACCCAGGAACCCTGATACATGTCTTAGTCTATTCACACTACCTCCTAACTAGAACTTCTCCTCTCTCCTCAAATATCCAGCACTCCCTCCCTCATCCTCACACTCAGTTGATGACCTTGCTTTGTATTACTCTGAAAAAAGGGAAAAAATGAATAGAAGAGATCATTCAAAAGTTCACACAGCACATCACTCAGCAGTATCTGTACTGTTACTCCTGCTTCGATAGATGAACTGCTTGAACTACCATTTAAGCTATTCCTGTTTCATGCACAAGATTCCACCTCATCAACCAGGTAATTCACCAACCGTCTCTTGCATAACCAGTTTTCTTCATTTCTACCAGATCATTCCCATCAGAATACAAACACACTTTACATTCTCCCATGCTTAGAAATTAACCAACCTTCATCCCACATCCCTCTGAAACACTGTCCTACTGTTCATCCCCTGTATAGTATAATTCCTCAGATGAATCATCCAAATCCATGGTCACTGACTGTACTCCTTCCATTCTGAAACTTTTTTAAAATTTTATTTTATTAACGCATTGCTGATTTACAATGCTGCGTTAGTTTCTGGTGCACAGCAAAGTGACTCAGTTACCTGTATTTTGTTTCTTTTTTTCACTTTCTTTCCTATTATAATTTATCACAGGATATTGAAGACAGCTCCCTGTGCTATACAATAGGGCCTTATTGTTTATCCATTCTATTTATAACAGTTTGTATCTTCTAACTTCAAACTCCCAATCCATCTCTCCAATACCCCCTCCCTGCCTTGTGGCCATCACAAGACTCTTCTCTATGTCTGTGAGTCTGTTTCTATATGAAACTATTCTTAACAAGGTCCTATTCTTAACTGACCTCCACACAGTAAATCTGATAGTCATTCCTCAACTCCCATTTTACTTGTACCATGAACAGTTGATCACTCCCTCTTTATGTGAAAAACTTTCTCAACTTTCAGGATACCACATGCTTCCTTACTTCACTTCTCAATCTCCTTGCCTGGCTCCTGATAGTTTTCCCGGTAGATAAATGTGGACATGCCCAAAGGCTCAATCTTTGATCCTATTCTCTGTCTATATGTTGTCCCCTGACATTAGCATCCAATCTTGTGGCTGTAAGTGCCACTGTGACAGCTCCCATATTTGTTTCTCCAGCCCAGATCTCTCCCCAGAACTCCATACTCATATGTGAACACCTCACTCAACAATTAACAATTCTATGTGAATGTTTAAACGGCATCTCAGACTTAACGTGTACCAAACTATGTTCCTGAGTACACCTCCTCTTAAACTTGCTACTCCCTAGTCATCATCATCTCAGCTTGTAATCAAAAATCTTGGAGCCATTTTTCTTATACCACAGTCCCTTTCTCTCATATCCTATATCCAATCAGTCATCAAATACTGTCCACTCTACCATAAAAATACATCCAGAATTGAATCATTTATTTCCTCCGCTAGTACCACTAAGCCAACATCACTCTCATCTGAATCAGTGCATTAGCTTAACTAGTTTTTCCTGCTCCAACCCTATTTCCACCACTGCTCTTTCTCTGTTCATTGACATGACTTTTCAACATGTAAATCCAAAGTCATATCATGTCACTTCCCTATTCAAAACTCTCCAATGGCTACCGAATTTCCTCAAACAAAAAAAACCTAAAAACTGAACAATGACTTATAAGGTACCAGGTAGCTTATTACCTAACTTCACTTCCTACTTCCTTACTCCACTCCATCCAAACTGATCTCATTTGTTCCTTGACTTTACCAAGTATGTGAGTTATTGATGGCTGAATACCAAATTACCCCCAAACTTACTCACTTAAAAAAACCTCATCTCAAAAAAAAAAAAAAAAAAACACACCTCATCTCACACACTTTCTGTAGGTCAGGAAATCTAGGTATGACCTAGGTGGATTCTCTGCTTTAGCATCTGTCACAGACTGCAACAAACAGCTACAGCTATAGTCATCTCAAGGCTCGGCTTGTTTAAAGATTCATTTCCAAGCTTGGTTACCTGGCTGTTGACAGGATGCTATGAGCTATTGGTCTGACAGCCTTAATTCCTTACTGGATGTGGGCCATAGGTCATTCTCTGTTCTTTGCCACATATGCCTCTCCAATATAGGATCAAGAGAAAGAATGGGGCAAGACGCAGGTCAGAGTCTTTTATTATCTAACCACAGAAGTAGCATCTCAACTCTTCGCAGCTCCAGGGAAGGGGACTGCATAAGGGAGGGAGTGACATGCAGGGGGCTCACTGGGAGCCTTGTAGAAGGGTGTCCACCACACAGGTTTGGTGCCACTCGGGGAGCACTGGTCCCTTAGACTGTTCTTCTTCCAGATAGCAGCACATTTCACTCCCACAGCTTCTTCAAGTCTTTGACCTAATGTCACCTGCTCAGTGAGACCTTCTGTGAACACGCCTTTTAAAATTACAATTCCTACCCCTCAAAGACTCCTCATCCTCATCCTTATTTTTCTCCACAGCACTTATCGACTTTAACATACCATATAATTTACTTATTGTGGTTGGTTTCTATGCTGTCAACTTAGTTAAGCTGATAGTACATTTTCACTTCCTTCCCTGAAGATTTCCGGGATAGTATGAGCCACAGAGGTGTTCTGCCTGAGATCTGACAGGTGTAAGCAGTCATGTACTTTTACACCAGGAGGGCCAGTGCAAGGTACCAGGCATTGTTACACATCATGCACGTTGTCGCCTCTTCTGTCAGCTCATCTTGTAGGTGTGAGGCAGCAGCCAGGTCCCAACCTTCAACTCCAGGGATTCTCTTCCAATTTCAGTAACTCTTGAGTCCGTGACAAAGGACTGGCTCCTCGGGAAGATCACCTCCGTCATCAAAGGTGTGTGCAAACTCCAATCCATTCCCACGGGTTCCAGTTCATCCTTGAAGTTCCCAGCTTTCTGTGCTTCCTCCACCTAGCCATTTGTGATCTGACTTTTGGTAGTAGTCCTGCTCCTCTGACAGAACTCTAACACTACTTGATGTCTTTTTTCTGCCATTAAAATCTATAAGCTCTGCGAGTAAAAACGTGGACCTGCTTTGCTTACAGCTCTTACCCCAGCACCTAGAACAGGGCCTATGTATGGTAAGTAGTAGGAATTGATTACATATTTACTAATGAACAATTCTTAAAAATATAAGGCACAAAGAATAAACATCAAGGATGGCAAGAAAAGGGAGAGACTAATAGATGTTCTAGAAGAAAAGCTCCTGTAAAAAATAAAAACTGAAATGTGTCTTAAAGGATGGCTAGGAAGGAAATATCATCTACAGTATGAAATAGCATGAAAAAAATAGAGAGGAGCATGCTAAATGTAACATACATTGTATGTTGTCCAGGGATGAGGAATTTGACCTGGGTAAGCCATTACAGTCTCTGTAGCAGGTGACTAACATGGAGAAAACACAATTTCACTAAATTTAACCTTTCAGGAATATACTCACTTGATTGGAAAGGGGGAATTAGAAAAGTAAGGAGACAACAGAGATATGTTATCTTAGATTAGCAGTATGACAATAGAGAAAAAGGGTAGATATAAAATTGTGAAAAAAAAAAAAAAGGTTGTAACACTGTAACTGTATAAATCATTAGTGCTATTTGTTGACATATCTGATTCTCCTCCTAAACACATAGTATGGTTCCATTTCCCCACCCTTTTGAAGTTATGCATGGCCATGCAACTTGCTTTGGTCCCAGAAATATGAAGCAATGTGACAAGGCCCACTTCAAAATGGAAGCCTTTAATAACAAGTGTGATTCTCTGCCTTCCCTTCTCCTTTCATGTTGCCTAGAAACATTACAAAAGTGAAAGTCTCACTGGTCTGAATCCCTAAATGGCCAAGAACATGACGAGAAACAAACCTTTCTGATTTTAAGCCACTGAGACTTTAGATTGTTCCTAACTGCAACACAGTCTCACCCATTCTGATTGTGGCAGCTTTAACTTAAGTTGACAGATACTTACATTTCCCTCTTTAAGAGATGAAGTTTAATTTCCCTCCCTTTTTGTGGAGTTGAAGCTAATAACTCACTTCTAATAAGTGTGTGCTTGTGCGTGCCAAGTAGCTTCAGTCATGTCTGACTCTTTGCGACCCTATGGACTATAGCCCACCAGGCTCCTGGGATGGTCCAGGCAAGAATGCTGGAGTGGGTTGCCATGCCCTCCTCCAGGGGATCTTCCTGACCCAGGGATCAAACCTAAGTCTCTCCTGCATTGGCAGGTGGGTTCTTTACCACTAGCGCCACCTGGCAAGCCCTCTAACAAGTGGTAGTGCTTAACTTCTCCGAGTAGGTCATAAAAAAACATTGGGACTCTTTTGTCTCTTGGATCACTCACTTTGGGGAAAACCGAACTTCGGTACCTTGAGGACGCTCAAGCAGCTCTAGGGAGATTCACCTGAGGGTTTGAGTCCTCCTGCCAACTATTAGCATTCACTTGCCAAGCTGGGAGTGAGCTTGGAAGAGGATCCAAGAGGATCCCACAGCCCCAGCAACATACTGACTGCAACTTCAAAGATACACTGAGGCAACCTAGGTGCTATGGATTCCTGATCTACAGAAATTGCATGAGATGATAAAAACTAATTGTCTTAATCCACCATGCTTTAGGCTAATTTGAAACTCAGCAATAGATAACAAATATGTTGAATGATATAGAAACACACTAGAAATTGAAAATGGAGGATAGAAACAGGGGCTCTGTGACAATCTACAAGGGTGGGATGGGGAGGAAGATGAGAGGATGGTTTGGGAGGGAGGGGACATGTGTGTACCTATGGCTGATTCTTGTTGATTTTTTTTTCTTTTCTCTTGTTGATGTTTGACAGAAAACTGAAAAATTCTGTAAGCAATTATCTTTCAATTAAAAAATAAAGTGGCAAAAAAAAATCTAAGATAACTCCTAGGCTTTGAGCTTGGAATAATTTGAGAAAATTGTGATTATCACTGACTATAAGTTACTCAATTTCATTGTAGTTTTGAGGCAAGGGACATGTTTGATAAACAAACATCTGCTGGAGTCTTATAAACATTTAGGGCTTCCCAGGTGGCACTACCTGTAAAGAACTTGCCTGTCAATGCAGGAGACATAAGAGACGCCGGTTTGATTCCTGAATCTGGAAGATCCCCTGGAGGAGGGCACAGAAGCCCATTCCGGTATTCTTGCCTGGAGAATCTCATGGACAGAGGAGCCTGACTGAAAAAAACAAATGTCCAGAACTGAAAAAAACATTTCAGTAAAAATAACGGAGAAGGAATTCATTACATATTTACTGATGAACAATTTTTAAAAACATAAGGCACTAAGAGTACACATTAAGGGTGGCAAGAAAAGGGAGAGACTAAGAGATGTTCTAGAAGAAAAGCTTTTCTATCTCCTCCTGTCTAAATACTATGCTTCTATCACAATTTGTTACCAGCAGTATCACACTGCTGCTGCTGCTGCCAAGTCACACTGCTAGTGAACACCAGTTGCAAGTTTAAGTTTCCTAAGTGTCTGAATGTGAAAACAGACTCGCAGGCCATTTCCTGACTGTATTTTCCCCCACTTATCTCAACATTCATATGAGAGATGTGCAGTTATGTAAATTTTGCTTCCCTGATGATTACCAAAGTTTCTACCCTAAAACCCTAAAAGGAAGAAGGAGGTAGTATAGTTGAAGAATGAGTATTCTATAACAAATGTACAGAATCCAGTCCATGTAGCCAATGCAGAATTTAAGTATTTTCCAACCATCATTTTACCAGTCTGATGGCTCCACCTCCAGTCTACCTTTAAAGTCCTTAAACTAAACTTTACTTATAATCAATTTTTAATTCCTCTATTGCCACATTCTCTCTCCTGAGAACTCACTCTAAGCCTCAAAGATTGAACAGCAGCTAAACTCATTAGGTATGATCTTGAATCCCCTCAAATAAATGTAGAAATACTGCCATCTTAGCCACAAATTTCACACTGAGAGATATCATCACAAATGTGCCACTTCTTAAAATGAAAATAAAATAAAAATCACAACTTTTTATCAAGCTTTATTGTAAAAATAGTTTCAGATTTACAGGAAAATGTACAAAAATGGTACAGGGAGTTCCCAGACACCCCTCATCCAATATCCCCTACTGTTAACATCTTATGACACCATGTACAACTAAGAAACCAGCATGCCTGCAGGCTCAGTCACTAAGTCCTGTCCAACTCTCTGCAATCCCATGGACTGTAGCCCACCAGGTTCCTCTGTCCATGGGATTTCCCAGGCAAGAATATTAGAGTGGGTTGATATTCCTGACCCAGGGATTAAACCTGCATCTCCTGTGTCTCCTGCATTGGCAGGCGGATTCCTGACCACTGAGCCACCTGAATGGCACATTACTGTTAACTAAAGCCCACACTTTATTCCAGTTTCACTAGCTTTCCATTAATGTCCATTTTTGGCTTGAGGATCCCACATTGCCTTTAGTCATTACGTCTCCTCTCCTCTGGTGTTTTTCAGAATTTGTTTTTCATGAGCATAACAGCTTTGAGCACAGTTTAGAGAATCCTAAAGTATGCCCATCAATTTGATGTTTTTTCTCAGTTCAAGTTTAATAAAACTACAAAAGATCAAAAGTGATATCGTACTACTGCACACATCAGCTAGCCTGCCCCATAACACAGCTCAGGCCTTCTTCAGAGGAAGAAAGGCTGGCCTCCAGCCCCTGCAGGAAAGTCCAGTGTTGTCCCACACATCTGGACTGAGTGTGTTTTCATGACAACAGTACAAAAGAGGTTTTGCTCTCATGGCCACCTACTGCAGCCTGGCCCTAAAATGGCCCAGCACTCACTTCTGCTTAGAGAAATATTCTTTGCTCTGGGCATCAGGCTTCTTGGTATCACCACCAGGCTTCCAGCCAGCTGGGCACAGGTCCCCATGTGTGTCAGTGAACTGGAAAGGCCTGAACTAGTCTCAGTCTCTCATCCACAGAGCGGCCAACAGGAAGGTCGTTTATGGTAATCTGTCGAAAGATACCTTCATCATCAGTAATAAAAAGGTTCCTGAATGAGAAGCCCTCATCAGCCTTTAAGACCCCACAGTACTGAGCAACAGTGTGCTCAGGCTCTGATATCAGGGAATGTGCATGTCCCCAGGCTTTCTTTTTTCTTGGGTATGCTGACCCACACCAGGTGACAGAAGTGAGAACCACGGAAGCACCAGTTACCTGGCAGCTGAGTTTCTTAAATTCTTCCGCCCTATCGCTGAAAGCAATGCGCTCCACGGGGCACACAAAGGCTAAGTCAAGAGGGTAAGAAGAGACGAACACGTCGTATCTCCCTTTGTAGTCAGATGGACTGGTATCTTTGAATTGATCATCTGGCATAACGCTTGTTGCTTTGAACTGGGGGGCAGGATGCCCAATTTTCAAATTTCCTTGAAGACATATTGCTATTGGCAGTTCTCAGAAAGAAACCACACAGACCAATCAGGAGGAGGACATCCATCAATTTGCTTTTGGCTGATGCTTTTCTCATGGATAGACTGAGGTTAGGGCTTTGAGGAAGAATAACACAGAAGGAGGTGAAGTGTTCTCATCATATCTTATCAGGGTTCGAACTATTGATATGACTTATCACTGTTGCTGATATTGCTTACCTGGCTTAGATAGTATTTACCAGATTTCTCTACTGTAAAGTTATGCTTTCCCCATTTTGCCTTACCCTACCCTTTGAGAGAAAGTTGCTAAGCACAGCCCATATTAAAGATGGTATGGGGGTAGGGAAGGGAAACTAAACTCCATCTCCTGGAGATAAGTGACTTTTTAGAATAAACATAAAATTTACTAAATTTCTGAAATACATATTGAGTACCCAAAGCATCTGATAATGCAATTAAGTGCCCATTTAACATGAGTCACTCTGCTAGGCATTTCAAATAAGTGTTAGACACAGTCCTGCACCACAGGGAGTTTATAATGTAGTTAGGATACCATAAGAAAAATGCTGGTTAAGTACTAAAGTGTCACAAAAAGGGAAAAAAAAAATAAAATCCAGTTGGAGTAATGAAGTAATGAAAAGTTTCACAGAACAAGAAATATTTAAGCAAAGTAAAACTGAATATAATTTTGACAGATGAAAACAGATGGAAATTCACATCCATTTGCAATTTAAAACTCTCAACAGTGGACATAAAGAGAATGTACTTCAACATAACAAAAGCCATATATATCAATCCCACACCTAATATCATATAGTGAAAAACTGAAAATTTTCCTTCTAATATCAGGAATAAGACAAGGATGCCCACTCTCACCACTTTTATTAACATAGTATTGGAAGTCCTAGTCAGAGCAATTAGGCAAAGAAATAAAAAGTATTCAAATTGGAAAAAAAGGAGTAAAACTGTCACTATTTTAGAAGACATGATTTCATATACAGAAAACCCAAAGATTCCACCAAAAATTGTTAGAACTAATAAATGAATTCAGTAAAATTGCAGAATACAAAATCAACAAACAAAAATCTGTTCTATTTCTATACATTAATAATAAAGTATCAGAAAGAGAAATTAAGAAAACAATCCCATTTACAACTGCATCAAAAAGAATAAAATATCTAGGGATAAATTCAACCAAAGAGGTTAAAGACCTGTACACTGAAAACTATAAACATCTTTGAAAGAAACTGAAGACACAAATAAGTGAAAAGATCGTCCATACTCATGGAGTGAAAGAATATTGTTATAATGTCCATACTATGCAAAGCAATCTACAGATTCAACAGAACAGAGACCTCAGAAATGACCCCACATATACACAATCAGTTAATTTATGACAGAAGCCAAGATTATACAATAGGGAAAGAATAGTTCTCTTCAATAAATGGTGTTGAGAAACTGGAAAACCATGTGCAAAAGATCAACAGTGGGCCACTATCTTACACCATACACAAAAATGAACTCAAAATGGATTAAAGACTTGAATATAAGACCTGAAACTATAAAACCGCTAGGAGAAAACATAGGTGGTAAGCTACCTGACATCAGTTTTGGTGATGATTTTTTGAACCTGACCCCAAAAGTAAAGGCAACAAAAGCGAAAATAGGCAAGTTGGACTACATCAAACTAATAAGTTTCATCACAGCAAAGGAAACCATCAACAAAATGAAATGATAGTTTATGGAACAGGAAACAATATTTGAAATCATATACCCTGATAAGGAGCTAATATCCAAAATACATAAAAACTCATAGAACTCAATAGAAAAAAAAATCCAATTAAAAAATGAGCAGAATATCTGCTCATTATATGCCTGGAGACACCTAAAAAGATGGTCAATATCACTAACACCAGAAAATGCAAATCAAAAATATAATGGGGTATCACATCACATGTTAGAATGGCCATTATCAAAAAAGATAAGAAATAACAAGTGTTGGTAAGAATGTGGAGAAAAAAGAGCTGTCATGCACTATTGGTGGGAATGCAACTGGTGTAACCACTATGGAAAACTACATGGGAATTCCTCAAAAAAATTAAAAATAGAGTGTGATCCAGCAATTCCACTCCTTGGTATTTACTCAAAGTAAACAAAAACATGAACTCAAAAAGTTATATGTACCGCCATGTTCATTTCAGCATTATTTTCAATAGCCAAGATATGGAAACAATCCAAGTGTCCATTGATTATGTAATAATATGAATGAAGAAAGATGTGGTGTATTCACACACATGGGAATATTAAGCTATAAACAAGAATGAAATCTTTCCATTTGTGACAAGATAGATGATCTTAAAGGTATCATGCTAAATGCAATACATCAGAGAAAGACATTGCATGATCCCACTGATATGTGGAATAAAGAAAAAATAGATTCATACTATAAACTATCAGTTATGAAGCAAGTCCTGGGGATGTAATGTACAACACAGTGACTACAGTTAATAATACTGTACTGCATATTTGAAAGTTACTAAGAAAATAAATCTATAAAAATTTCTCACCACAAGGAAAAAAAAAATTTATAACTGTGTATGAGGATGAAGATTAACTAGACTAACTGTGGTGATGATTTCACAATATACACAAAAATATCAGATATTATGTTGTACAACTGAAACTAATATGTCAACTACAGGAAGGAAAAAAAAACTAGATGGAAAGACATCCAAGATGGAGAAAAGAGCATAAACAAAATATAAGAGCTCTTTCTCATTCATTCAGTGTTTTTGCACTGTAACCCAATGGAAACATTCATTTTAAGATCTTCAGTAAATTTTCATAGCTTAGCATAAATGGGTGGTGCTTAGTCTCCCCATGATTCATTATGTTGATGTTCTAACCTTTGGTACCCCATTATATGACTATACTTGGAGATAAGATCTTTAAAAAGGTAATTAAAATTAAAAGAAGTCATTAGGACAGACCCTAATCCAGTATGACTAGAGTCCTTCTAAGAAGCTATAAAGATATAGGCACAGAACAAAGATAGAACTATAGATCAATGGAACAAAATAGAAAGCCCAGAGATAAATCCACGCACCTATGGACAGCTTATCTTTGACAAAGGAGGCAAAAATATACAATGGAGAAAAGACAATCTCTTTAACAAGTGGTGCTGGGAAAACTGGTCAACCAGCTGTAAAAGAATGAAACTAGAACACTTTCTAACACCATACACAAAAGTAAACTCAAAATGGATTAAAGATTTAAATGTAGGAGCAGAAACTATAAAACTCCTAGAGGAAAACATAAGCAGTACACTCTGACATAAATCACAGCAAGATCCTCTATGACCCACCTCCCACAGTAATGGAAATAAAAGCAAAAATAAGCAAATGGGACTTAATTAAACTTAAAAGCTTTTGCATGACAAAGGAAACTATAAGCAAGGTAAAAACACAGCCTTCAGAATGGGAACAAATAATAGCAATCAAAGCAACTGACAAAGAACTTACCTCAAAAATATACAAGCAGCTCGTCAATACCAGAAAAATAAACAACCTAATCAAAAAATGGGCCAAAGAACTAAACAGACATTTCTCCAAAGAAGACATACAGATGGCTAACAAACACATGAAAAGATGCTCAACATCACTCATTATCAAAGCAATGCAAACCAAAACCACAATGAGGTACCATCTCACACCGGTCAGAATGGCTTCTATCAAAGTCTACAAACAATATATGCTGGAGAGGGTGTGGAGAAAAGGGAACCCTCTTACACTGTTGGTGGGAATGCAAACTAGTACAGCCACTATGGAAAACAGTGTGGAGATTTCTTAAAAAACTGGAAATAGAACTGCCATACGATCCAGCAATCCCACTGCTGGGCATACACAACAAGGAAACCAGGATTGAAAGAGACACGTGTACCCTAATGTTCATCGCAGCACTGTTTATAATAGCCACGACATGGAAGCAACCTAGAGGTCCATCAGCAGACGAATGGATAAGAAGGTTGTGGGACATATACACAATGGAATATTATTCGGCTATTAAAAAGAATGCATTTGAGTCAGTTCTAATGAGGTGAATGAAATGGGACCCTATTATACTGGGTGAAGTAAGTTAGAAAGAAAAACACCCATACGGTACATTAATGCATATACATGGAATTTAGAAAGATGGTTATGATGACCCTATATGCAAGACAGCAAAAAAGACATAAAGAACAGAGTTTTGGACTCTGTAGGAGAAGGCAAGGGTGAGATGATTCAAGACAATAGCATTAAGACATGTATATTATCATACATGAAACAGATGACCAGTCCAAGTTCCATGCATGAAACAGGGCACTCAAGCCGGTGCACTGGGACAACCCAGAGGGATGGGATGGGGAGAGAGGTCAGAGGGGGGCTCAGGCTGGGGGGGGCCCTGGACACATGTACACCCATGGCTGATTCATGTCAGTGTATGGCAAAAACCACCACAATATTGTAAAATAATTAGCCTCCAATTAAAAATAAATAGTTAAAAAAAAGATATAGGCACAGAGAAGAGGATGTGAAGAAACAGTGTCATCTAAAGCCAGGGAGCGATCTCTGAAGAACAAACCTATGGACACCTTGATCTGACTTCTTGTCTCCAGAACTGTGACAAAGCAAATTTCTGGTGTTTAAGCCACCCAATATGTAGTAAATTGTCATATCAGCCTCAGCAAAATAACACAGATGCTCAGTTATAGATTCTAAAAATCACACCCATTTTGGCAAAATTCCCCTCTGTGATTTCTAATTTAAGCATTGTCATTCAACAGTTCTTTCCATTCAATAGTGACATGAACAGTAAAGGTAAGAAAAGTGATGTAAGGTCAGCCTTAGGAACAGCTCTAGCTCTTTCAAATTAAAATTTATTATGCCCTTATAAACTTGTCCAGTCCCAACCCTAACCATAACAAGAAATTTTACTCTAATTTCAGCAATTTCAAGAAGCTTCAGGGATCTCTTTTGTAGCACTTTATTCACCAGGTATTGTTCTTATTTAGTCACTCAGTCCTATTTCGCTCTTTGCGACTCCATGGGCTATCGACCACCAGGTTCCTGGCCATGGGATTTCCCAGGCAAGAATACTGGACTAGGTTGCCACTTCCTTCTCCAACGGATCTTCTCAATCATGGGACTGAACCTGCATCTCTTACACTGGCAGGACGATTCTTTACCACTGAGCCACCTGGAAAGTTCAGACCTCGTGATACCAGTATGCCTGACAACTGCTGCAACATAGTGCTCCAACTTGTCCACTACTAAGTAAAAGCTTCACCTAGCTCCACCTTTTTGTTTCACACGAGGTGAAAACTAAAATGGAAAACAGAAAATAAATTTCAGTGACATTTAACAAGCACAAGTGCTCACTCAGTCCTGCTGACTCTTTGGGATCCCAACGACTGCAGCCAGCCAGACTCTCCTGGGTCCATGAAATTTTCCAGGCAAGAACACTAGAGTGGGTTGCCACTTCCTACTCCATGCACATGCCTAGGACTAAAAGTATTCCTAAATATCTTTAATTTCCTTTTACAAAAAATAGATTTATGCTTTACTTTCACCCTTAAAGAAACGTAAGTCACGGATGTTAAGACCCAGGTGAACTCTTTCAAAAGTCAACAGCAGCTCTGGAGACGCTAACTGTAGACCACAAACTGTGGGCGAGCAGGCAACAGACGAAATGTCCACAGACGCACGAAAAAGCATCTCCCTCACGCTCCTGTTGTCTTCTGCTAATCTGTGTACAAATTCGTGTGGCAAGGCTTTCAAAAATGAGTGCAAATACTCCTAAGAGCTCAGACTCCCGAAAAACAAAACAAAATAACCTATTGTAGACCACTTACACCTGCGCTCAGAAACAGTAATTTCAGTGGAATACAGGAAACTATGGACTTCCCTCGTAGCTCAGTCGGGAAAGACTCTGCCTGCAGTACAGAAGACTCGGGTTTGATCCCTGGGTTGGGAAGATCCCCTGGAGAAGGAAATGGCTAACCCACTCCAGTATCCTTGCCTGGAAAATCGCATGGACACAGGAGCCTGGTGGGCTACAGTCATGGGGTGGCAAAGAGTCGGGCGCGACTGAGCGACTAACACTTACTTAGGGGAGATACGAAGTTTTTTAAGCAGAGAAAAAAAATAAAAAGGTAGTTCCACAGAAATCAACCTACCAAAAGGTTAAGAAGAGAACTATCGAACCGGGCGTTTTGGTAACAGCGACTTCTAAGGTAACTGTCCTAAAGTATACAAGAAACAACACAACCCTTCCACCTTTTTCACACAGCGTAAGCGCGAGATCTGAAAGATTTCCTTCACGGGAGAACTCTGTAATGCGCATGCGTCAAACTCAGAAGCCGCGCTAGCAGGGAAGATCTAGAAGACGCGCGAGAAGAGAGGCGCACTGAGGCAGGGGGGGAGGGGCCTGTATGCGCATGCGTCAAAGTCAGACGCCGCGCTAGCAGGGCAGATCTAGAAGACGCGCGAGGAAGGCGGAGCACTGAGGAAGGGGGAGGGGCCTGCATGCGCATGCGTCAAAGTCAGACGCCGCGCTAGCAGGGCAGATCTAGAAGACGCGCGAGGAGGGCGGAACACTGAGGAAGGGGCGGGGCCATCAGGGAGGCGGTGGCCAACGGAGCGGGCGGAGCCGCGAGGGCGGGGCGGAGGGAGCAAGCGCGCAGGCCTCGCCCCTCGCGGCACCTCCCCGGAATGGCGTCATTAGCGCTATAAGAGAGCTTGTGCAGACGACTCCGGCCTTTTACATCCGGTAAGCGTCCGGTTTAGGGACAGGCGGTCGGCTGTGATTGTTTTGTGAGGTAAAGTAACAAGGAACACGGCTTTTCGGCCTAGTTTAAGATGCAGGCGATGCAGCGGTCTTGTAGTAGTAGACCGACGTTAGCTTTGAAAACGTCTAGGTTCAGAAGCTTGAGTGAAATTTCATGTTCGTTAGCGGGGCGGCCACGTGCAGCCCCGGGAGTTGAGTCGGAAGCCAGTCGCGCGTGGGTCGTGGGCCCTCCGGCAGAGGTTAAATACCGCCGATGACTCGGGTGAAGAAGGTCGTGCGTTGTACTGTCGGTGCCATGTGGCCATCTTGAATCTGTTACTCTGCCACTCTTGAAGAGCAACACGGCATCCTGACGGTTTGATCCAAGTGGTGAGTAGTATCTGTAGTTGCCTTTGCTGGTCCTTTCTGGGATTACGAACCTCCATGTATCTTTGGGACCTGTCGGCTGTGGCAGTCTCCCTTCCTAGCCATGGAAGAGCATATTCTTGTTTATTGGCAAAGCTGTCACCATTTAATTGGTATCAGATTCTGACTTGCACAAGTAACATTCTTCACTTTAAAAACCTGCAGTGTGCTGGGTTATTGGGCAAACATTAAACTACTGTTCAAATGTTTCTAGGAAGCTGAGCTAATGGTTCCAGTGGATGATGGAAAGCATAACGAGGTACGTTCCTGTTCTGTGTATCTCAAATCCTTAGAACTAAGGATTTGGAAGGCCAGAACTGGCACATTGTGCAGGCGTTTTGTAACCTACTAGCCAACTGAAGAGACTGTAACTGCTTTAGTCGCTAAAATCTTAACACTGTACACAAATCAGTCTTGTTAAGCTGGTTTTCTCTCTTGCAGATATACCAAGAAATCCAAAGTGATGTGGGTGAAGTCTGATTGAGCATCCTGCAGGACACTGCTAAATGTGATTTTAAATCTCGTGTATGGTATTTAAATAGAGAATAAGTGCATGCTGCTTTTATTTGTATAATAAAATGCTCGATTTGTACATACAGTGTTCCAGGAGTGAATGATTTATGACTACAATGGGAATGGTTTAGTCATTAAGTCATGTCCAACTCTTTTGAGACCCCATGGACTGTAGCCTGGCAGGCTCCTGTGTCCTTGGGATTCTCCAGGGGATCTTCCCATCCAGGGATCAAACCGAGGTCTTGTAAGTGCATAGGTAACTGCAGAGAACAGATGCGACCTGTTCTTTTGTTACCAGCTCCGGTGGTGGCAATACGAGTTAGTTCTGTATATGGTATTTAGGGACCACATAAGCATGTGCAGTTGACACTTGGGTCTTCAAGTCATTTAATGAGAAAAAGTTATAATAAAGGTTATATTTTATGAAGGGAGCACTCTACCTCAAGGTTGATAAAACTGAAGATGACCTGTTACCTGAACTTTTAGGTTAACCAGTCTCTGGTCTAGTTGCAAGGAGGAAGCCAATTATGACTTTTTATTTTATTGGAAATTTTATTTGGCTTGGCTTTTATTATAATCATACTTAATGGCTTGCCTGGAAGTCCTTGCCCACCTGTGAACAGAAGAGATTAACACACTTCTGAAGGCTAGATATTCCTTGCGAGACTGGAGACCTTTTCACTTCTCACTGTGTCTCCCTCTCTATTCTGCCTTTTGACTTTAGTTCCTAATTGAAGAACCTGGCATCCAGACCCCAAGAAGATGGTTATTTTGAGGTTCTAGCCTGCCATCTCAGTCTGCTGGCTCCCCAATTAAGTCTCTTCCTTGCCTCAACACCTCATTTTGGATGCGTGAGGCTGAACTCGGTAACAGTTAGAATTCCACTATGAATGTTTACACCAGCACTGCAGTTTAATTACAAGGATGGCCCATGAGAAACTAGTGAGAATTTTCTTCACCTGCACTGTTTGTTTTTCCCAGGCCCTCATGCATGTGTGCACTATGGTTCTGTCATCTCTAAATGTAAATGCTTGTACAGTTCCCTTATCAAATGTGTTTTGAAAAATATAATGGCTTGGCATTGCAATTCTGCAAAGTAGTGAATTATAAAGCACTTTCAGATTAGCACCAGTTTTTTACATACCTCAGTTTACAAAAGGACACAGTATGATGCAGAAGAGAAAGGAAATAAAAAGGTCCCTTTGTGATCAGCCATTTAAAAGGATTACTTAGCATTTTTAATTCTATTGTTTTGCACTCACCTCTTCACCTGTCTTATGCGTCTATCCCTTGTATACACAATTCCTTAAACTACATATTGGGACAGATTTTTGTACTGCTACCAAGAATGCCCTGTAAGGCTGCATAGATAAAGGCAGCACCAAGTCCAATTCGCGATCCCATGAACAGTAGCCTGCCAGGCTCCTCTGTCCATGGGATTCTCAGGCAAGAATACTGGAGTGGGTTGCCATTTCCTTCTCCAGCAAGGCTGCATAGTAAGCAGCTATCCCTTACTCCTTTGAGAAATGGAAAACTAGGTGGAAAGAGATTCCCTTGTCTTCCTTGTGACTCTCCTGGTGCTTGGACTGAAAACCCTCCCAAGTGTCTCATTGGCCTCTGCTTGTTAACCCATTTAGAAACTAGGGACACTATAAAATCTTACCTGCCTTTTATAAATTGTCAATGAGGTGCATAGTTACCTAGTACATAACTGGCATATGGATTAAATATTGCAGTTATTTTAGAGCTTTCCCACGCTACAGACAGGAAAGCATTGTTAATTGTGTATTTTTATTAGGAAGAGAATGAGATGGGTGAGCATCAGTGCCACAACAGACATGAATTTGAGTGAGTTAGAGGACAGGAGCATGGCATGCTACAGTCCCTGGAGTTGGAAAGAAGAGGACACAGCAACTCAGCAAAATCTTTACTAGATGGGACTGTGTCAGGATGACAGGCTTCTCTGGTGGCTCAGAGGATAAAGCTTGCAGTGTGAGAAACCTGGGTCTGGAAGATTCCTTGGAGAAGGCAGCAGTGGCAACCCACTCCAGTACTCTTCCCTGGAAAATGCCATGGACAGAGAAGTCTGGTAGGCTACAGTCAACTGGGGTCAGAGTCTGAGCACGACTGAGCAACTTGACTTGTTAACAGGACAGTCTTGGGAAATCTGCAGGTTTCAGTTAGTTACCAGAGAGTTGCAATAGGTGGCACTCTTACACCACAGTCTAGAAAAGAGCATGCTGCTAAGGAAAAAAAATTTTGTTTTACCAAGCAGCAAATCTGAAGTCATTAAAAGTAACCATATAAATGTTGGCAAGTAAAAAAAAAATTTAAAAAAAAATAAATAAATAAATGTTGGCAAGTACACGGTGGATGAATCAGGTTATGTATTAAACTATTTGAAGATATTCTTAATGTCATCAGGAATGCCAAATTGTGCTAGCAATATACAAGGTAGCTAGAATGTTTTTCTCTAGTTGCCATAGTGCCTTGGTATAAAGGCTTCATTCAGAAATGTACTGTGACATGATATTCCTCGTCCAGTCTGTTTGTAATAGGATTGCTTTACCTTTTTGGATTCTATACTTTTCTCACTTGTGAAAAGCCAGAAAGGCTCATCTGTGGAGATTGCTTATCAACCTTCAGGGGAAAAAATCAGCTTAAAAATTACATGAACAGAAAACACTGCCACTTTTATTTTAACTGTAGTAAAGGGTATTTTTTTATATCAAAGGTAGGCCCTTAATATGAATATATACCATACTAATTCAGTTACAAAGGAGTTCTCAATCCAAATACATGTAAAAACAGCCCTATTGCACAGTCAATATACAATCATCTCTGGAGAATGCTGAGAAATTGAGACAAGACAGAATAACGAATGTAGTCTCCCATAAAACTAATTTGGGTAGACAACAGTGCTAAATAAGAATAGTCATCACTACACTGAGGTATCTGTAACCAGAATGTTCACATCATGAATTCTCAAGCAGCAAAGAGGTACATCACTTTTATCAACACAATACAAAAACATAGATCTCCGCTCCCATTAGTTGGCATCTCTGGTTAAATGCCAACGTTGGAAATTTTCCTACATGTTCTTTAAATACTATCTTCTTGACATTTCCATGAAGGATTACAGTTTGGTGACCCTTTTTATCCAAGGTACAAAGGCTGAGACTTTGGTATAAACACCAGGGGAATCCTTGGCTCCACAGCCATATCCCCAGGAGGTCACCCCATACACAACCCAGCTCCCTCCCGGTCGTTGACACACAAGTGGTCCTCCGCTGTCTCCTTGGCAACTGTCCACACGTTTGTGTTCATGGAGGTTTCCAGCACACAGCATCCTTCGTGTAAACCGACCCTTATAACGATGTTCACAAAACCTCTTGGCAAGTAAGGGGATGGCTGCTTGTTGTAGAGTTCTTGAGTAGGCTGGTCCTATGCAGGCCAAACAACTGGATTAGATTCCAGCTAAAGATCTTAGAGAAAGAGCTATATTTAACAGTTAAATGAACATTTAAGAGTCTTGAAGATAAAAGCCCTATTGTGGCATTAGTATAGTTTAAATGAGTGATAACTATAAATGGTTTTTTTCTTCAATGTTTGCAGTTGAAGTGAAATGAAGTCACTCAGTCGTGTCTGACTCTTTGCAAACCCATGGACTGCAGCCCACCATGCTCCTCCATCCATGGAATTTTCCAGGTAAGAGTACTAGAGTGAGCAGTTAACCATACTCTAATCCTTCACTGATCTGTTTCTCAGTTCTGAAGTTTTTGAAGAATAGTTGAGTAACATTTACGGATTTGCCTGCCAGAAGAGGGTAACCTACGGAAAGCACGTTTGTGTAGGCTTTAGAATTTAACTTCTCTGTATTAAAATGCTGAGAGTGCATTCATGCTACTTCTGTGTTAGCATATCCATTGCTCTAAAACTCATCTACGTCAGCTGGCAAGTACTATCCTCAATATTTCATGAAGATGATTCAGAAACAACTTTATATACAGACAGCCTTAAGTTTAACCTTTTGATGTTAAGGTACTGTATTTACTGTAAGCTACTCATTCTTTGTTTAGGGGCTAAAATGCATAATTGGTAGGTTCTCTATGATAGCCTTTACTTGCATCTAAATTCCACCATTATTGTCCAGTATACTCAACTGCAGTGATTTTCATAGTAAAATCATTTGGTGAAATTTACTTCCTGTGTTACCTCTGTTCAGATGTAGTGTCTTAAGGAAGATGATTGAACTCTCCCTGAAGAAGTAATTTTAACACCTACACTTTAATCTTTGATTTGCATCATAGCTCAGCATAGTGTTTCCTTGAGAAAGCATTTACTCTGACCGGATTTTATTACATCATCCAGGAAATGTTTCCATTTTTTATGGTTTCTCTCAGGATTGGTCCCAGTATTCTGTATCTGCTACAGGTGTTTCTACATTTTGCTGCTATGAAATAATGTTGAATCTAAAGAAAGTGAAAGTGTTAGTTGCTAGGTCTTATCTGACTCTTCGCAACCCCATGGACTCCCAGTCTAAAGCCAAGATTTAACAGTTAAAATGAACACTGAAATATAATAAATTTACTAGGTAAAACCTTATTGAAATCATCACCTGTAGAAATATGTATTAGATGCTGTTTTCAAGAGTACAGTTAACAGTGTTAATTATTTTTAATGCAGAGCAGTCAGCCCAATCATTTCTCCTTATTCAGCAGTCACTTGTGAATCGAGTACCTGATCCAAGCGAGACTTAAGAGTTCTGTTTCAAAGACTATCCTGAGCAAGCACTCTTGTTGTTTAGGACATCATGTCCAATTTTTTGTGACCCCATGGACAGTAGCCCACTAGGCTCCTCTGTCCATGAGATTCTCCAGGCAAGAACACTGGAGTGGGTTGTCATTTCCTTCTCCAGGGGATATTCCTGACCCAGGAATCAAACCCACATCTCCATTGGCAGGGGGATTCTTTACCCCTGAGCTCCTGAGAAAGCACTAGCTGATGTTAACTCTAGCAAGACAATACAGAAAGCTGTTTGCCTAAGAAGAGCATAAGCTGAACACTATCTGTGGGAAGAATAGAAGGGAGAGTGGTGAAGGAGAAACCCAAGTGGGGTGGATGCTTCCTCTTCAACCTTAGCGGCTTTGTTTTGTTTTTTGGCTGTCCTTTATATAATCTCCTTAAGATTTAGTTTGATAAAGGGCTCCATTACAAAAAAAAAAAAAAAGGAAAGAAAACCTAATACCAAAGCCCTTTGCTGGGTTGTGTGTGTGTTAAGTCACCCAGTAGTGTCAGACTCTTTGTGACTCCATGGGCTGTGGTCCACCAGGCTCCTTTGTCCATGGGATTCTCTAGGCAAGAATACTGGAGTGGGTCGCCATTTCCTCCTCTATTTGCTGGGGTAGCTACGTCAAAGTCATCTGAGAAAACTTTCAAACAGAGACAGCCAGGCCCAAGTCCTAAGGTAGCGTCTGTGTCCTAATGGAAACCATAGTACCCTCAGGATAGGAATCCAAACTGCATGCAAGCATCTCACACTTGGTGGAATTTCCAAACAACTAAGCCTGAACCCCCTTTTAAGATTTTGCTACCCACTGTACTGAATGGAGTACTGATGCTGTACCCCATGTACTGATGCTGAAACAAGCTCCAATACTTGGCCACTGATGCAAAGAGCCCTAGTGATGCAAAGAGCACTGGAAATGACCCTGGTGCTGGGAAAGATTGCAGGCAGGAGGAGAAGGGGGCGACAGAGGACAAGACAGTTGGATGGTATCACCAACTCAACGGACAGGAGTTTAAGCAAACTCCAGGAGATGGTGAAGAACAGGGAAGCCTGGTGTGCCTCAGTCCGTGGGGTCGGAAAGAGGGACATGACTTAGCGGCTGAACAACCCACTGCATACCCAAATGGATAATCCAGACGCAAGAAGGTGGCCGTATCTTCACTGTTTCCTTGGGTTTTCTATGTTACCTGTATCTCCCCATCCTGTTATGTAGCAGCTGGGGGCTCCCTTCTGTGGCCTCTCTTTCCAGCGTGGCAAGCAGGCCGGCAGAACGTGGCTGCTGAGTCTGGCACACTGCTCCTCCGGTCCCTGTAACCTAACCAGGGCGATGTCATAGTCGTTGCTGTGTGGGCAGTAGTGCCGGTGGGTTACGATCTGCTTGACTCCGATCTCTTCTTCAAACTCCTCTGGCACCAGCGTATGATAATCCCCAACCCGAACCACGTAGTTCCTAGTATTGTTACCGTACCTGAGAGGCAGAAAGAGCTAATGGGAGGCTTGTTTCAAACACTGTAAACTGGTCACTGCCTGCCAGGAAGCTTAACAGAGATGCTTGTAACCCTTTCTTCCAAATCATTCACTCCTTTTGTGAGTTTCACCTTCTCTCCATTGCTCTGACCCCGCTGCGCTCTGTCTGGTACTCATGTTTTCCCTTCGTTCATTTCACTGTTTAACCCATGTTACTGTCTAACTTTTGAGAAGGATCAAATGTGGAGGATGAATGGAAAGTAATCACTAACCAGTCACTTTCCCACCACGAAAAAGGATCAAAACAGGAGCGAATGCAATAGGGCAAAAGGACAATCCTGCCTTTGCTGTCATCACTTTCCTGTCATTTCCGAGATGGTGACTTTCCCATGACGTTCCATGAGGGCAGAAACCATGTTTGGTCTAACTCTGTATTTCCCAGGTCACTTAGTTAGCACAATCCACTTTACTACCCTTTCCTGTGAACTGAACGTAAACCAGAACTGTTATCTTCAGGCAACATACATTCGTTATATGCTCTCATCTCTTAAATCTTTGTTCAGACAGTGAGACCTACTTTGACGCTCATTTGAAATTATAGCCCACCTTTGTTTGTTACTCCATTCCCCCAGCACTCCCACTATCCTTATCTGCTCTACTTTTTCCTTTTCTAAAAACTCTACTTTCTAACAAACTATCTAGTTTACTTATCATATTTATTATTCTGTCTCGCCCTGCTTAAACAAAAGGTACTCAAGGGCAGGGATCTTTTATCTGTGTTCACTGATGAATCTTACACATCTAGTATAGCAACGCCAGTTAAGTAGAAATGCAGCATAGATCGGTTGATTTAATGAATGAACGCAGATTTTTAATGAATGTCTTTTTCCATAGGAACTACTCACATAAAAAATAAGCATAATATTTACTTGATTGATAGGTCTCGGCCTGTTTTTCAGCCAACATACCTTGATTCTGATACATCTACCTACAGCAGTTTCTCAAGCTCAGCACTACTGACATTAGGGACCAGATTATTCTTTAATGGAAAGGGGAGTCCTGTGCATTATAGGATGTTTAGAAGCATCTCTGGCCTCTCTGTTCACTAGATGTCAGTTGCACACACACTCACATACACACACCCAAGTGTGACAACCAAAAATGTCTCCAGACATTGCCAAATATTCCCTATGGTGCAAACTGTCCCCCACTGAGAACCACCAACCTACAAGATCCAGTCCACGTCCTGATCACTTCCTCTTTCTCACTGAAGATACAGCACGTCGTTCACTTCCACCTGTGCGTGCGCGCTGAGTCACTGCAGTCCACTCTCTGCAACCCTGTGGGCTATGGCCTGCCAGGCCCTCCTGTCCCTGGGATTCTCCAGGCGAGAATACTGGGGTGGGTTGCCACGCCCTCCTCCAGGGGATCTTCCCGACCCAGAGATCGGACCCGTGTCTCTTGAATCTCCTGCATTGGCAGGTGGGTTCTTTACCACTAGCCCCACCTGGGAAGCCCCCACTTCTCCTGTGGCTACTTAAAATGTTCTCAACAGGACTTCCCTGGTGGCTCAGTGGTAAAGAATTCACCTACCAATCCAGGAGACAGGGGTTCAACCCCTAGTCCAGGAAGATGGAAGATCCCACATGCTGCGGGGCAGCTAAGGCCGTGCACCTGGAGCCCCAGAGCCACAGTCATGAAGCCCACTCTAGAGCCTGTGCTCCCCAACAAGAGAAGCCAGCACGGTGAGAAGCCCGCACACCTCTACTAGAGAGCAGGCCTGCTCACTGCAGCGAGAGAAAAGCCACACAGCAGCAGAGCCCGAGGTGGGCCTCCGACAACACTTCAAAATGTAAAGTGGTTTTCGTAACCATGTCAACTCAGAAACCTGAACAATGCAACAAAGATGATCACCTACTAGTGATCGATGAAACTAACAATTTCCTGCGATTCCTTGAAATTCTCCATTTTGAACGTTAAATCATCACATATCTTTAAAGTACAGAACGCTTTTCATATATTGTGCTTAGACTTCTTGTGGGTTCTACTTCAAACTTTGAATTTAGGATTATTTCACATCTTGAAACTGTAAAAATTAACAGTCATGAAGGATCAGATATTTAAATAACTCATTTCTACTTTCTGTGTATTGATACTGTTGTATTATAAAATTCAATGTCTCATTAATATACAGGTTTTTAAAGAAAAATCCCAAGTGATTAACTGTCACTGCATCCTTGAAAGTGCTGCTGAAAGGTTGCCTGTATCCCTGGAGCGGAATTTAAGAAATTAATCTCAAGCTTCACTGTTCAGCTCAGGAGGCAGTGGCCACATGTGCTATCAGAGCACTTGAAATGTGGATGGTCCAAAATGAGATGTGAAGTGGATGAAACTGGAGCCTATTATACAGAATGAAGTAAGTCAGAGAGAGAAACACCAGTACAGTATACTAATGCATATATATGGAATTTAGAAAGATGGTAACGATGACCCTATACACAAGGCAGCAAAAGAGACACAGATGTAAAGAACAGACTTTTGGACTCTGTGGGAGAAGGTGAGGGTGGGATGATTTGAGAGAATAGCATTCAAACATGTATATTACCGCGTGTGAAATAGGTGACCAGTGCAAGTTCAATGCATGAAGCAAGGTGCTCAAAGCCCGTGCTCTGGGACCACCCACAGGGATGGAGTGGGGAGGGAGGTGGGAGGGGGGTTTAGGATGGGGGACACGTGTGCACCGTGGCTGATTCATGTCAGTATATGGCAAAAACCATCACAATATTGTAATTAGCGTCCAATTAAATAATTTTTTAAAAAAGAAATATAGTGGTGAATATTTACTATAAAAAAAGTACAAAATGTGCACAGGATTTCAAACATTTAGTATGAAAAAGAATATGAAATATAGTTTCTATAGATAATAGGAATATAAAATATCTCAATTTTTATATATTTTGGATATACTAAGTTATATGAAATATATCATTAAAATTAACTTCACCCACTTAGTTTTTTAATCTTTTAAAGTGGCTACTGGAAAATTTAAAGTTACATATATGATTTATATTTGTGGCTCACATTATATTCCTGGTAGATAGCAATGGTCTAGAGAAATAGTCTGGCATAAAGTAGGCATCCTATTTTGTTTTTTTAATGCAGTCTCTTATGTCTCTTATAACTCTCAAGCTCCAGTTATGAGACATTCCCTATGTATGTCAACTTTTTATATTAAAGATAATTACATTACTGTTCAACCTAAAAACTTTTTTTACTGCAACAATATTTTCTGTTCTTCAAAAGAGGGCTTTGACACTTATCTAAAATAACCCTTGCATCTAAAAAACCTACATAAATATGTCCTACATTATCTAAAAATTTAGCCAGTGAACAAAGAAACAGGACATTATTACATGGAAATTTATTTTGTAAATATTCCAGTCTTAGTCTTGGACAATCTTGCCTTCATGTGTCACTTCTTGTCTGGATTACCGCAACAGTCTGCTAAATGGCATCACTACTTCAAGTTTTAACTTTTTCAAGCCATCCTTCACATTGCAGCCAGAGTGAAATAGAAATAGCCAGATAGAAACATCTGGTAATATAACTGCTCTTCTGGATACCCTTCAAGGGGTCCCAACTGTGTCTACATGATAAAGTTCAAACTTCTTCAGTGATACACAAATCCATCCAAGAACGGACCTTGCCCACCACTCTAATACAGCTTCTGTGCCACAGTCGTTTTAGTGGCTTGAAGAGGTGTCTGACAAACCTGTCTTTATTCAAACTATTTGCAATATCATTCCCCCCTCCTTCACCCTAAGATGGCAAAAACTGATTTTAACTTTTAAGTCTCAAGATCTAGGACACTCTTCCTGCCCTCCCAGAAAGCTGCCCAAGCCTTCCCCGGAACACTCCCAACAGCACTGTCAGAGCATTCACAACAGCTTCTAGGACTTGTTGGGCTTCCCGGTGGCTCAGCGGTAAAGAATCCGTCTGCAGTGCAGGAGACGCAGGTTCGATCCCTGGGTTGGGAAGATCCCCTGGAGGAGGGCATGGCTTATTCTTGCCTGGAGAATCCATGGACAGAGGAGCCTGGTGGGCTACAGTCCATGGGGTTACAAAGAATCAGACACAACTGAGTGACTGAGCATGCACACACACTAGGACTTGTTAAAGTGTCAGGTCTACCCTGTTAAAGGCTCCCTAAGTGTTAAGACCATGTGATGCTCACATCTGTGAGCAAAGTCAGCACAGAGAAAGCTCTTAATAACTGTATGCTAAATGACTTCTTTTGGAAGACACACACATACACTCTCATCCCTAAATTAATGAAGTGAAAGAAACATCTCACCAATTGCTATGTTGTAACAACAGCATCACAGAAGTTTTTATTTCTTTGGAAAAATAAACAAAGGTGCCCACAAAGATCTACTGTTCTCATTAATGCTGGTTGTTCATGAGAACCACCTGTACCACTTTTTAAGACTACAAATGTCCAGGCCACACAAACTCTGAGAACGTAAAATCAACAGAGATGATGCAGGACCACAAATTCACAGTAGGACTCGAGAACCACCAAAACACAGACTGAAAGGCACCGGCTCAACTCCGTCCCTTCAGGCCTGGAATGTCACTGAAATGAAGTGAGTCTCCTAAAAGATGACTGCAATAACACGAACATGTGCACATTCCACACACACACTGTTCTCAGGCCAGGTAGATTTCAGCATGTATTTTCGTGTACTGCAGTGGTTGTTTAGTCGCTAAGTCGTGTCCAACTCTTGCGATCCCATGGACTATAGCCTGCCTCCACCCGTGGAATTCTCCAGACAAGAATACTGGAGTGAGTTGCCATTTCCTTCTCCAGGGGATCTTCCTGACCCAGGGATCGAACTTATGTCTCCTGCATTGGCAGGTGGCCTCTTTTAATGCTGAGCCACCAGGGAAGCCCATTTTTGAGTATATCCCAAAATTAATATGCTCACCAACCAGGAGTTGACATTAAACTGAGAATAAAAACAAAATATTTACCTGACAAGAAGGAAGAAATGCACCACTCTTGTTAAAATGAAGTTCTTTATTAGTATGTATACTTTTAAAATTCTGATTTAAGAAATGGACCAGCTAAACCCAAGAAGTGATTCCCACACTCCTTTCACTCCAGTTATTCTTAGAATAGATTTATGCTTGGAATTTGAAGGTCATCTGACATAAGACTGGATTAGTTTGCTAGCCAAATATTTGTCCCCAGTGTCACCTCTCCTAGTGGTATGACTATATACCTCACAGATAACACTCCGCTGAGGTTACCAGTATAGCCTTGGGCTTAGAAAGCATTTTCTATGGTTCTAGACTTCTCAAGAAAACTTATCAAGGAATTTGCTTTTTCAATGTATTTTAAGGTATTTCTAGTTGAACTTTTGTTATTTTGATAGATTATTTTCAAAATTGCTTCTAAAACAAACATTTCAGATTTTGGCTGACACACCATTCAGTTGTTTGCTTTGCTGAAATGCCTTCCACTCCCCCTCAAATAAAAACTGGATGAAATTCCTGGACAAGTTTGAGCAAAAGAGTATCTAAGACAGGGCAGATCCTCTATTTCAGTTTTTCTGAGACTCTAGAGTTAAACAACAATTTAAAATTCCTAGAATTAAAAAGAGAAGAGTTAATTCGGATGGCAGGGTCATTTCCTTTATGTGTGTTCTCTCTATAGATTTATCTATTCAAAAAGACAATATTTTACATCAGCCTGTACACATCTGCTACTACTAGAATCTGTCCTTGTCTGCTGTCTGAAAGTCAAAAAGTGGCTGACTAAGTTGCTTGGGTAAATGATTCCAGTTGCTCACAGGAGTGACCGTCTCTGTAGAATCTTTCACTGCCCCTTTTACACATGTGGTGTGTGTTCAGGAAATGATTTTAGCATGATTGATGCTATTGTGTACATCACCAAAGACCTTGTTCTTAAAAGAATTCTACCATGTTCCAGGTCATGCTGGAACACAGGTTTAAGTACAGGACACATTTTGTTTTTAAAAAGTAAGTGCCATTACTTCTGTGCCTCATCTTTATAATTTCTAATAATTGAGATATTTCTTATTTTCAGAGCACTAGTCTCTTGACAATTTCCAGCTGCTATGGTGTCTCTAGGCAAATAGTCAAAAAGATAAAATCAGGTCAAGCTATAATTCTTGATAAAATCAACTTTGCTGCAGAACTACAGAAATAAAAGAATCCTTTTATTGAAGTACATTCTTTTCTCCAAAATGGTGTTTGTTATCAGAACAAGCAATTAAAAGAAATTAGTTTAACATTCAGGAATTTTTCTCTCAATTATATTCCCATACTACCACAGACAGAGGATCATTTTATTGTACTTGAATAATTATTTAAAATAGGAAACAGCAAAAGCAAGCAATTTGTATTTTCTAAAATTCACAGGGTAACTACGAAACAAAAACTTCATTTATCCAGGTTTCTGCTTCAAACTGCCAATGGGATATTGCATTCCTATTAACACTAGGAAAAATGTGAAAAATGGGAAAGAAGGCCTTTAAACAGTGATTCACTAACTACCTCAGTTACCCCTGTTAGCATAAAAGAATGTTTTGGACACCTCATAACATGTGAAAGCTATGAACATAGAGCTGGTTTACTAAAATTCTGTCAGCCTGCCAATAAAGTACCTTTATCATATAGAGACGCTATAGGAAATGAGTATACCAGGATGGTGGATGTGAGTAATTGTGTTCTGATCTCATCATCCCCAGGCCATCATTCCTAGATTATTCTGATATGAGGATTACATAAAAGAGTGAATATTTTACAGAGCCAAAAAAATAAACATTTAAGAAACTGTCATCCTATAGCATAAAATAACACAGATGGTGAGAGCAATCTATGCTGTATTGTTCAGAACGGCTGTTCAAGAGCACTGGCCCACATCACTGCAAGAATTAGGCACCAAAAAAGGCCCCATGAATAAGAAACTATAGTTAAGGCTTCCCTTGAGGCTCAGCTGGTAAAGAATCCACCCGCAATGCGAGAGACCTGGGTTCAATCCCTGGGTTGGGAAGATCCCCTGGAGAAGGGAAAGGCTACCAATGCCAGTATTATGACCTAGAGAATTCCATGGACTATATATATAGTTCGTGGGGTCACAAGGAGCTGGGCACAACTGAGTGATTTTAAAGCAAAGAAAATTTGGCTTTTGGGCTTCCCTCATAGATCAGTCAGTAAAGAATCTGCCTGCGGTGCAAGAGGCCAGTGATTGATCTCAGGGTCCGGAAGATCCCCTGGAGAAGGAAATGGCAGCCCACTCCAGTATCCTTGCCTGGAAAATCCCATGGACAGAGAAGCCTGGTGGCTGAGTCCATAGGGTCGCAAAGAGTCGGGCACAACTGAGTGACTGACACTTCACTGACAGTTAAAGCAGCAGAAATACAAACGGAAAGGAAACAGGTGGGAGAGCTAATTTCAAAATATGAGATCTAGGCCCCTTCCCAGTGGGCCTTAAGTTAGACTCCCCAGAATTTAAAAGGGAGTGAAAGCCGCTCAGTCGTGTCCAACTCTTTGCGACCCCCTTGGAATGCTCCAGGCCAGAATACTGGAGTGGGTAGCCTCTCCCTTCTCCAGGGGATCTTCCCGACCCAGGGATCGACCGAGGTCCCCCGCACTGCAGGGGATTCTTTACCAGCTGAGCCACAGGGAAGCCCTTAAAAGGAAGAGACCCTCTCAGAAGCTAACTACATCGCGTCTACACCACAGTGGGCTGTGTGTGCTCAGTTGCTCAGTCGTATCTGACTCTTTGTGACCCCATGAGCTGTAGCCTGACAGCTCCTCTGTCCATGGAATTTTCCAGGCAAGAATACAAGAGTGGGGGACCTTCCTGCTGGTCCAGTGGCCAAGACTCCACACTCCCAATGCAGGAGGCCTGGGTTCGACCCCTGGCCGAGGAACTAGATCCCACGTATCACAACTAAGACCCAGTGCAGCCAAATAAATAAATATTTATGTATATTAAAAAAAAAAAGGAATACTGGAGTGGGTCTCCATTTCCCCCTCTAGGGGATCTTCCCAACCCAAGGATTGAACCCATGTCTCTTGCATCTCCTGCACTGGCAGGCGGATTCTTTACCACTGCACCAGCTGGGCAGCCCCTTCTACACTACAGTGTCTACAATTCCAGAGGAAAATTCTCTATTTTTGCACATTTCTGAGTTTTTGATTATTAAAAGAAGGTTGTTTTAATCTAAAGTCCCTGAACCTAGAAGACAAAATTTGGAGTTTGTTCTAATCACTGGTCACTGTCCTCTTAATCACTGGCTTTCAAAAAACTTACCGTAATAAAGATGTGAGTTGTAGCCTTCTTGGGCACTTGAAAACAACAGACCAAGTCAGATGGATGTGTAACACCTTTGCAAAATAGATTTCTCCCTGTTAACATTAAAGAGTCCTGCATTCTATCCAAAGCAAGTCAGAATGCTGCATATCATCAACTGCCCCTCTGTTTTTTAATCAACTGTCTTTATTTTATACTGTGCAGATAATGGGAAGAAATTCAGAATGACATATGGAACGAATTATCCATTGATCTAGGTTTAAAATACCACCATCTTCTAAAGAGTCCAACATTCTTAAATATATCCACTATCTGGCAACTGATCCCCACTTTCATCATGTAACCATCATTCAGGGGGTCTGTTTGTGCCAAGTAATATATTAGACACTTAGTTAATAAACACAAATGAGATGATTACTGACTTGAAGCAATAATCTAGAAGGAACAAGCCAAGAGAGGAATAATGACCTTTAAACAAACAAACCCAAACATGTACCTTTAAAAAAAAAAAAAAAACAAACCTCTGAGGAAACTCAAAAGTCAGATCAAAGTTTTCAACCTCAAGTGGAATTTTTGGACAATTTCCCTACTTTAATACTCTAAGCCTTGAACCCCAAGGTCTATAACTTTTAGCAGAGAGAGATCAACTTGAAAGATAAGGAGTCTTGAGCAAGAGGAGGAAAACCTAAACTGAACATACTGAACTATTTCACTTAAATTCTTAGCCCAAGAATCCAGTTTCTCTGCAGTTTCCTACCTTTTTCTCCAATAGTCAGTGGGATGAAACTATCCTGAATTCTCTACTTTTGTTAATAATAATATTTGATTCCTGTTTTTGAACCCTCCCATAATAACAACCAACATTTGTTCTTAACAGACATAAAAAACCTTTACATATTTTGCAGATCATTTGTTCCTCACTGTGGAACATTATTGCCTTCATTTTACAGATGAGAAAACTGAGACTGCTGGAGGTTAAACTAATCTCCATAAAGTGCAACAGTGACCAGTTGGAGGAGCTGGAACTGTAACTTTGGTCTTTTTTTCTTTTTTACTGGTGGTATTAAGGTTGCCATTTATTTTTTTTAATGTATTTATTTTTTTATTGAAGGATAATTGCTTTACAGAATTCTGTTGTTTTCTGTCAAACCTCAACATGAATCAGCCACTGGTACACATACATCCCCTCCCTTTTGACCCTCCCTCCCGTCTCCCTCCCCACCCCACTAGGCTGATGCAGAGCCCCTGTTTGAGTTTCCTTAGCCATACACCAAGTTCCGGTTGGCTATCTATTTTATATATGGTAATATAAGTTTCCATGTTACTCTTTCCATTCATCTCACCCCCTCCTCCCCTCTCCCCAGGTCCATAAGTCTATTCTCTATGTCTGTTTCTCTATTGCTGTCCTGTAAGTAAATTCTTCAGTACCATTTTTCTAGATTCCATATATAGGCATTAGTATATGATATTTCTCTTTCTCTTTCTGACTTACTTCACTCTGTATAATAGGTTCTAGATTCATCCACTTCATTAGTACTGACTCAAAGGCGTTCCTTTTTATGGCTGAGTAATATTCCACTGTGTACCACAACTTCTTTATCCATTCATCTCTTGATGAACATCTAGGTTGCTAGTGGCTAGTTCTAGCCACTGTAAATAGTGCTGCAGTGAACAATGGGATACATGTATCTTTTTCAATTTTGGTTTCCTCAAGGTATTTGCCTAGGAGTGGGATTACTGGGTCATATGGTGGTTTTATTCCTAGTTTTTTAAGGAATCTCAATACTGTCTTCCATAGTAGCTATATCAATTTACATTCCCACCAACAATGCAAGAGCGTTCCCTTTCTCCACACCCTCTCCAGCATTTATTCTTTGCAGACTTTTTGATGATGGCCATTCTGACTGGAGTGAGGTGATATCTCATTGTAGTTTGGATTTGCATTTCTCTAATAATGAGCGATGTTGAGCATCTTTTCATGTGTTTGTTACCCATCTGTCTTCTTTGAAGAAATGTCTGTTTAGGTCTTTTTCCCACTTTTGGATTAGGTTGCTTGTTTTTCTGGCATTGAGCTGTATGAGCTGCTTGTGTATTTTGGAAATTAATCCTTTGTCAGTTGTTTCATTTGCTATTATTTTCTCCCATTCTGAGGGCTGTCTTTTCACCTTGCTTATAGTTTCCTTTGCTGTGCAAAAGCCTTTAAGTTTAATCAGGTCCCACTTGTTTACTTTGTTTTTACTTCCATTACTCTAGGAAGTGGGTCATAGAGGATCTTGCTTTGATGTATGCCATCGAGTGTTCTGCCTATGTTTTCCTCTAAGAGTTTTATAGTTTCTGGTCTTACATTTAGGTCCCAGAGGTCTCTGACTATCTCTGACTCTCCTCAGTTCTCTTCCTTCTTTTTACTTTATTCGGCTCTTCAGAAGCTATTTCCACCATTTTATCTTCCAGCTCACTGATTCGTTCTTCTGCTTCAGATATTCTGCTACTGATTCCTTCCAGAGTATTTTTAATTTCAGTAATTGTGTTGTTTGTCTCTGTATGTTTATTCTTTAATTCTTCTAGGTCTTTTCTTGCATTTTCTCCATTCTCCTTTCAAGGTTTTTGGTCACCTTGACCATCATTATTCTGAATTCTTTTTCAGGTAGTTTGCCCGTTTCCTCTTCATTTATTTGGACTTCTGTGTTTCTAATTTGTTCCTTCATTTGTGTAGTGTTTCTCTGCCTTTTCTTTTCTTTCTTTTTTTTTAAGTATTGTGTTTAAGCTCTCCTTTTCCCCGGCTTCAAGGCTGAATTCTTTCTTCCCTTTGGTTTCTGCCCTCCTAAAGTTGGTCCAGTTGTTTGTGTAAGCTTCACACAGGGTGAGATTTGTGCTGAGTTTTTGTTTGTTTCTTTGTTTTTCCTCTGATGGGCAAGGCTGAATGAGGTGGTAATCCTGTCTGCTGACCATTGGATTTGTATTTTTGTTTTGTTTGTTGTTTAGCTGACATGTCCTGCACAGGGTGCTACTGGTGGTTGGATGATGCCAGGTCTTATATTCCAATGGTTCCTTTGTGTGAGTTCTCACTATTTGATACTCCCCAGGGTTAGTTCTCTGGTAGTCTAGGGTCTTGGAGTCAGTGGTCCCACTCCAAGGCTCAGGGCTTGATCTATTCCTCAAGACTGGGAGCGCTGCTGCTCAAAGGACGTCAGACCCACTACGTACTGCCCTACTCACGCTTTCCAGGGGGCAGGTCTGACCCAATTCTGGATAAAAGTCCCTGGATGCCAGACAGAGTGACAACATCAAACCCTATTCTTATTCCTCCCTGTCTGACTCCTTCTGTATAAAATCCGTCAACAGGCACACCAGAGGACTTTACAACTTCAGTGGCTTTCTAGACCAGTGTTGTTTTTCCAGCCCCTGGGGCCCAGTCACAGACATGTGCCGGGCCATTCTAACCTTGGTCTTAATGGCCAGATCTCATTCTCTGGTTACCCAGTACCGAGCTCTACTGATTTCTCTCGGGGTCTCTACCTTTCCTCCCTCCTCTCCTTTGCAACCTTCTACCGCTGTTACAGTAGCCTTACAACCAGTCTCCCTTCAGTTCCTACCACAGTGGGTTTAATCACTTGGTAACAGGGTCAATTTGAGTCACTCTAGAAAAAAGGATAGAAGCATGTATGCAAATATTTTTCATATAATTTGAAGCTTGTTCACAGACTCCTAGATTAATAACTTTGCTTTCCCCCTCAGATCTATCCCATATATCTCCAATGACATATCTCCTAAAACTCCTCTTGATCATATTTCAAGGCTCAAAAACCTTTAGTGGTTTTGCACTACCGAGTAAATGAAACTGAGATCACTACCCTGACATCCCAGACCAATCCTGCTTCTTTACTGTAACTCCACTATACACATTCTGGATCCATGATCCTAGTCACTGCCATCCTTCAAATATGCTTTATGCTTTCTCACCACTGTGTTCTCAACATTAGACGTTCTCTGCCTCCAGCCTCTACCAATACATGAATTCAGCCTCTCTGCTTAACAGACTCCATAACAGAACTCACTGTTCCTCCCACATACATCCCACTCCAGCTTGGAACTGTCCAAACAACAGACCTCTTTCCTATGCTAAAATGAAAACTACCTCCCATTAGCATCTGTGGTATTTGAAGCAACACATAATAAATTTGATCTGATTCCTGACACTCCCCCCTTCCTGCTTGCCTTCCGTGGGGCACCATGTCGCTTTCTCGTAGGATGTCTCAGAACTGAGCACAGCTCTCTCTCTTTCTGCCCCGACAACAGCTTGGCCACAGCCGGGCAGAAGAGCGAGGCTCTTCACTGCTTGGTGCTGGCGCTGTTCCGGCAGGGCTGCCCAAGGCTGATTAACTTCGAGGGCAGCTGCACTACCTCACTGACTCTATTAAGGTTTCGTGCGTGCTCAGTCACTCTTAGTCATGTCCGACTCTCTGCGACCCCATGGACTATATATAGCCCACCAGGCTTCTCTGTCCATGGGATTATCCCAATACTGCAATGGGTTGCCATTTTCTCCTCCAGGGGATCTTCCCAACGCAGGGATGGAGGCTGCGTCTCTTACATCTCCTGCCTTGGCAGGTAGATTCTTTACCGCTGAGGCTGCAGGATGCTAAAACCTGTAAGGTCTTTTTCACTTGTGCTGCATTTAAGTCATGGTTCCCGAACTAAAGGCAGCATTTTATTCTTTATGCCACATTACTTGTTAGAACCAGCTTATCAAGATTCTTTGCCACGATAGACCCTATCTTCCAACCTGTTATGTGTCCCTACCAATCTCCCGGCATCAAAAAATATAATTAGCTTGCCATCGCTGTCCTTTTTCAGCTTAGCTATTAATATGTTGAATAGGGCAAGGATAAGTATCCTGCTAACTCCGTTATATTCTTTCTCATCATCTTTCTTCAAATGTCCAGACCATATGCTATCCTATCCAGGAGCAAGAGGGTCTTAACTTTTAATGTTCATAAGAATCATCAAAGAAGCTTGATAAGAATGCAAACTCCTGTGTCTTAGCTCCGAAGATTCAGAAGATCTAGGATAGTGGCTCAGGAATCTGGGTTTTTAATAAGCTGAATGTATCTAAATAATATTATGGAGAAAAGACCTCATTTTAAAAATGACACTCTATACTTTTTCTCATCCTATATGTCTCCCTCCCCTGGGTTCCTATAGCTGCAAGAAAACTTCGTGCTAACAAGGGTGCTATCTGTCTTATTCTCCAAGATATTTCTAGTGCGTGGCACATTTCTAGGAATATTACAGGCTCAATAATTTTTTGTTAAGTTAATAAATGGATCTATATTGTCTGTACCACTCATGTAACACATGAGTATATTAAACCTACTAGTATACAGGTGAACTCTCAAACTCAACTATTACCCAGGAATGACAGAAAATACGTAAAACACAGACTTGTGTCTTTCGCAGCACTTTGAGCATGGAACATTAGTCCATAAGTATTTATCAAGATAGGTAAGAGGAAATGAATAGAGATTCTAGAAACAAGGATATATGAGAACTTCACAACACAACTGACATATCAGTGGATAAAGAATGGAATGTTTAATTTTAAAAAGTACTGGAAAAATGAGCTATCCATAAGGAAAAATATTAGGTCCCTTCCTTATACCATATACCATACACACACACACACACACAAAAACTGTAACCAGATTAAAAATCTAAACAGGAAAAACAAAACTGTAAAATTTTTTGTAAAAAACTAGGATAGTATCTTCTTATGGGGCTAAAGAAGGGTTTTTAAAAAAAGATATACAAAGGTTTTATAGAAACTGACACACTTAAAAATATTAAAATTGAAATATCTTCATAAGAAAAAGACGTTAAGCTAATGAAAGCACACACCCCAGACTGGTAAAAGGTATTTTTAACACATAATAACAAAGCCTCTGTACAAAGAATATATCCCAAAAAATTTAAAATCAATTATAAAAGACAATTGAATAGAAAAATAAGCAAAGGATACAAACAAGTAATTTACGAAAGAAAACGACATGAAATCAGGAGAATAGAATTAAGAGAGAAACCCAAAAACTCTTTAATACTGGCAAAAACTGAAATGTTGATGGTATCAAATTGAGACAGGGATGTGAGGAAACAGGAACTTACAAACTGCTGTGATATAAACTGATACCGTTACTCAGAACATAAACTAGTAGTGCCCAGTAAATATTACTGGCACCCACACTCCTGGACCCAGAACGATGCTCCCACATGTATGTGCCAATCAGACACATGCATCTACTGCAGCACTCTTTTTAGTAATGACAGAATGGAAGCCACCTAACTGTCCACCAGCCGGAGAATAAATACACTGTGGTTGGTTGCATCTTACAATAGGACTTAACACACTCATATGGCAGTTAAAACGAACAACATCTACATGGATGGACTGTAAATACACAATGAAGCCACATAATCTCACAAATGAAAAAATACAAAACAAATTTTTGGTTGTAAGAATGTTTTAACACTATGGTAGTGTTCTGTTTAAAACACTTTTTGAGTATTTTTAAATACACAAAATTAGAATAGTGAAACCCCCTGTATTCATCACCTTGCTTCAGTCATCATTAACATTTGCCAAGCAACGGTACACACTTTTAAACACTAAACTCATGCTGAGGATGTGGCCACTCCCAGGGCCATTACAGAGCGCAGGGCGTGGAGAAGGGACCAGCAGGTCCCTGCAGGGCTTCCCCTCCGAACTGGAAAGACTTCCGACTGGGCTGATAAAATGCCTGGTTTAGTCGCTAAGGCACGTCCAACTCTTTGTGACCCCATGGACTGCAGCCCGCCAGGCTCCTCTGCCCATAGGATTTCCCAGGCGAGAATGCTGGAGTGGTTTGCCCTTTCCTTCTTCAGGAGACCTTCCCAACACAGGGATTTAAGGCGGATTCTTTACCAATTGAGCCACCGGGGAAGCCCAAAATGTCTGAGACAACAGGAAATAACCAGGATGCAAACTGACAGGTACACATAGAGAAGTCTTTCTCGAGAAGACACAAAACACCAAGCAGACTCAAAGGTTCTAAAATTCAAATCAAAACACTAAACATGGACTCCCTATTCCTCAGCATTCAGGAGCAAATAATTTGAGGTCTCTTCCAGCTCTGTGGGCACATGATTTCATCCTCTTACATGTTCTTGGAGAAGCAATAACATAGCTGCCTCCCCTCCAAAGACCCATCTTCTCTTCTCCCTAAACCTAGAGTTTGCTTTAATACCAGGGTAGCAAGTGACTTTCTGAGAGCTCTCTTTGCTCCTAATGTCACCCCCTTGCTTCCACGGCGCCACTGGAGGAGACGAGGAATGCCTCTAGCCTATCTCTGACACTCCAAGTGTCCAGTATGCTGTAGAGCAGGAAGGGCTTGGAAGAACTGGTAAGCAAGGGCCAAACTGCATTATCTGGAAAGGTACACACATACCTCTTGAAGCAGTGTGCTGCTGTAAGGACCCAGCAGCTACTCAGAAGCGTGGCCCCACAGAGGAGCCTACCGTCTCCATGGGATGACCTCAGCCGGAGGGATACTTGCCAAGGCCAACTACCCCTAAGAAGAAAGTAAGCCACTCATCAGAAAAGCAAGGCACATCATCCAGTAAAACAATGACTTAGGCATGCAGGTAGGAGGAAAGGAGTATAAAAGAGACTTGAGAATGTGAACTCCTCTCCTACTTTGAGAATGATATTCCTACAACTTTGAGCAGAACACCCTGAAGATTTGCCTATAGCATCTGTGTGCATCGCCCCTAACTCTGACATCCTTGCAAACAATTTGTGTCTTCTTTATATTTTGTGATTTGAAGCATATTTTCTCCCTCACCTAAACACCCTAAAGAAGTTGTGTTTTTTCTTTTTTTTCTGTTGGTCATGCCACATGGCTTGCGGGATCTCAGCTGCCCAATGAGGGATTGAACCCGAGTCATGGCAGAGAAAGCGCAGTCCCAACCATCGGCACGCATGCTAAGTTGCTCCAATCATGTCCGACTCTTTGTGACCCCATGGACTGTAGCCCGCCAGGTCCAGGGAATTCCCCTGAAGACATATTTACTAAGCAAAGCACTGGTTTTCCATTTGTAAATTCAATAAACAAAAAAATTATATTAAGAATCAGTCAAGTCCAAAACAAATATATTCTAAATTAAGTAAACGTGTAGTTATACAATTTTTCAGACTTCCTGGTAAATCAGTTTGTTTCTGCAACAACAAATATATATATATATATATAATATATCAGGGGATAGTGATTTGAAGAACATGGTCTATATAAATAAATATAGGTCAAAGGGCAGTGAAATTATTGGTGTAATCTGTATTTAGTTTAGAAAATAAAATAAGAGAAATCCACTATATAATAGTAGAAAATGCCCCAATTTGTAACCCCCTCTCTGTATAAATAATTCTGTAATATGGAAAATCACTTCTGAAGAAACTTTTACCTTAAAGAATTCTTCCCACCAACGATCCGCTTCTGCCGAGGGGACAATAATCTCAAACCACAAACAGATGAGAGGGACTCTGAAGCAGAATGAGGTTTTTAATTAAACTACCACATTGCTGATACTGGAGTAGAGATACAAGTGACACATTTCCCTGCAGCTGCTTCCTCTATTTTAAAGTGCCTTTTCTCTTCAAATTATAGGCTATTTTTCTTATAATAAAAATTAAACGTTGTTTTCTCAGTTAACGAAGGCAACAATAATTCACAAGTAGACATGGAACTTTATGAGGCTTCCCACAATCAGCTCTGATGAGGTTTCATGGACTGTTGAGTGGTCTGGCCCTATCTAGTGCATCGTCCTTATGGTACCCACACCTACTCCTGTTCAGGAGTTCGGAAATACTAAACAAGAGGACTACAAAAAATGATGATGATCTGAATTATTTAATTTTCACAGACAACACTCTTCCAAGCTACATATACAAATGTAACTCAGAGAAGCAGAGCACATTCCCAGGAAGAAATTCTGACACAGATTTACATTTATTCAAATAGCATATTAATATATGGAAAGGATTTACTAAGCCAGTTTAAGTGGCAAAATGGATTTAAGGCTATACAGTCAAACATCTCAAAATAACAGATTTCTGTCAAGAGTATTAAAAAAAAGCAGAGTTAAATTGAAAATATATGAAAAGGTGATGTATAAAAGAAGAGTAAATAAGGTATGACTAGTTTTAAAAATAATTTTAGAAAGTGTGTGTGCGTGCTAAGTTGCTTCAGTCATGTCCAACTCCTTGTGACCCTGTGAACTGAAGCCTGCCAGGCTCCTCTGTCCATGGGACTTCCCAGGCGAGAATACTGGAGTAGTTTGCCATTTCCTCCTCCAAGGGATCTTCCCAACCCAGGGATGGGTAAGTATACATGTATAAAATACAGTATATACTGTTTTTCTATCAGAGTAGGAAGAAAGCGTAGGAATTGTGCCAAGACCACGAATGTCTAGTCAGCATTAATAGTCTCCATAATAACCAGGTAAAAGGGAGCAAACAGGAATCTCAGTACTAGGTATTTCTTCATGGAGGAAGAGGTTCAGCAATGTGTACCAAGATCACTAATTTGTCAAATGATCTCAGAGACATGCTGTCAAACCTTAATCCTCATCTCTTATGATATGAGTCCTCTACATGACCCTGTAAGTTAGAAGATACCAGAAAAACACAAGTTTCCAATAATGTTCCAAGTCAGGTCAATGCATATAATGCCAACACAAAGAATGATGTGCTATTAAGCAAGCAAAACCAAAAGTTTACATCATTCTGGGGCAAAGTACCAGATTGCAAGAAAGTCAAATTTAGTGAAAGCCATAAAATTCACTATTATAAAAAGGTTATAAAGTAAAACGAAATTCATTTATGAAAGGATCCCATCAGATGACCAAAAACTGATGGCTTGAGTTTTAATCACCTTATAGAAGTTAACAGGTCTTTCACCTCAACACAAAATCAACAAGTTAATAAGTCAGATTCAGTAATCCAGCTGGTCTAAGATAAAATCTTTTTATTTCAGATATGGTAGCATTGGGACCATGGAAAGGTATCAAAATGAGCACTGCTACACCTTTGGAAGGCATTAAAGCAAATGTATTAATAATGAAGAAATAAATATGGCATTTCATATTTTAAAATAGGTTTATTTTACATAGAAATATACTAAAATATTTCAGTTACTGAATTTTTATGTATCTCTACTGCTTAAGAAATTTTCCATAATCGAAAGACTTAGCTATGTTTACTTTCTAACTGTATTTAAATTACTGAAGGGAATTTAATTAAGTTACAGTCTATAGTTAGGAAAAACTGGCTTACCAAATCATGTTTATTTCATGTAATATATATGTGTGTATATATATATAAATAAATATATATATATATATATATATATAAAACAAAGCATAAAGGGTTGCAAATATTCTTCACACTCAAAAATGACTCTCAGATAATGAAGAATCATATTAACAATATCCAATTTATTGGATTGTCTTTAATGGTTATTAAAAGATGTTAGAAAAAGAGGATACTCAAGTATAGATATACATAAACAACTGTTCTTTTCATAAAACATAACCACAGTTTCCTCCAAAAGAGCTAGTTTTTCCCCTTCTTCACTTAAAGCAGTATTTGTTTCATAAAAATTAAGCTCAGTTTGTATGAACTCTTCTATTTATATAAGTATGAACTATCCATCACTGTATTATACTGAAAGATTACTTCTCATTTTCCTTACATTTTTAAATTTCAGAGAGTACAATCTACAAAAGATAATTTTCTTTTTGTAATTAATTTCAAAAACTATCCCTGTTAAGATATTAATAAGAGTGGAAGAAGTGCCCTTCTCTGATTCACCTTTAAATTTTCATTTCTTTCCTGCTTTTATGAAGCAAATATCATTTCTAAACCTTCAAGGATACCAGCAAGTTTGACACTTTATTACATTCAAAGAAGGAATGGTTATAAATGGCTAAGAATGTCAAAGGGGGACAATCTCAGAGATTACAAAATCCTCTAAACCACTCCTTCCCCTGAACTCTGCCCTCTGGGAGTCCCACACAGGAAAGTTGGAGAAGAACCACTGCCTCTAAATACTAGCAGAAGGAAGAAGAGTTGAATATATTCTTATGGAAGGGAGTTCATTACCCAAGTGCTGCTCAGAATAATGACGTGGGGATGAGTATTCTTGGACCTTCAGAGACACGTCCCAGAAGGTGACATACCTTTACTACTGTTTCCTGATGCTTTTTTCCCAAAATAATCACAAATAACTCCCGCGTCTTCATTGTGGCGGCAGTTGTGATCTCCGATGTCTTGTTTGACACAGTCAGCCAGGGACCTCTCGTTTCCTGTGCACTTCACGTTGTCCATGTGGATGGGTCCCTCCCCTTCCCCAAAATACGCCATGCTCCTTGCTCTGGCTGGGCCCCTGGAAACAGAGCATTCTTGAGGATGTGGAGAGTCAGTCAATCGTACATTTGAATAAATCACAACATACACTCTCATCCAAGTATATTTCTTAACTTTCATATATTAACATTGGCATCTATATGTGCTAAAAAAATTATTTTATGACTATCAAAAAAAAAGCTTGAGAGGTAATAACTATGCATTCTTTGTTATCATATTCCACGGCTTCTTGATTACATCTTAATTTCTAATAAGAAAGTCGCATGTCAAAATTTTAAGTAGGAAAAAAAATCTTCTCAAAAATATCTACTCTCTTCCAGAGCATAATACTCTCTTAAAAGTGGTTTCCAAGAAAATTATGAGAATTAAATAAATAATTACCTAGGGAGCTAAGAATTTTTAAAGCCCACTTTAGAAGTAAAAATGCACAATTTTTAACTGAGAAAGAGAAAACCAGGAACCATAGTTAAGAAGGCAGAATTACTTTAGGCATATCACTTTTCTTTGGTTTCTCTCTTTTTTTAATAATATATTACTTCGTATTAAATATCCAAATACAAAATTTTCAGTGAAGTATTTCAAACTAACACCATATTCAAAACTCAGTTCCTGTTAAATTAATGACATGATTATGAATGGCCAAGTTTTAATGTTTGAATTATAGGAAAATTATCCTTGTAACTTCAAGTTAGGGAAAGATTTGTTAAAAAAAAAAAGCATAGATGGTATACCTTAAATTAAAAGACTGATAAGCTCAACAAAAATTAAAAAATGCCACTTCACTAAAAACCACCAAAGAAAAGTAAAAAGATGAATTTTAAAGTTGATGAGTATGTATACTATATGTGTGTGTGTGTGTGTGTTGATGAATTCATTCTCTAACAGAGGAAAATAGCATATAATATACAAATAACTCAAATTTCATTTATAAAATAAAAAACCAGCAACCAGTAGAAAAGCAGGAGGGTTTTAAATCAAAAGAAACTGTCTTATTAAAAATGACAATATAGACTAGATTGCTAATATTAAAATAGTTTCTACTTAGTTAAGATAAGGTTATTATCCTTTCCTTATAGTTATGCAAGGAACTCAGGCAAAGTAGTTTATTGATATGGATTATCTGAGGAATTTGCTTGAATAATCCCCTTTCAGCTATGAGACCTGGCCTCACAGGCCTGTAGCTGGCAGTACACTCATTTCAAAAATGTACCCTAAAATTTCTTCTGTATTAGTAACAGCTACTCTGACATAAATTGCAAATAAAAATAAGATTTAACCCATCAGAAATACTTATAGTCATGGAAGATCAAATAGGCAACTTTAAAGTTACTCTTTAATTCTTTCTACATATAAAACTTTCAATAGTTGTATAAGTAAAAAATGCTCATTGTATCAAGTTTGCAAAAAAAAAGCATTAAAAAACCCCAACCACAAACTGCTAGCATCTGGAACACATTTATGGGAAAAATATTAACTACGATTTTTAATTGTTAAAAAAAAACTCTATACAGACTAGTGGATCTCAAACTAAGTGGACAATTCTTATGAAGGTGGTTCTGCATCAAATTTCAGTGTAGGGGGAAAAAAAAGTATTTATTTCCTTACTGCTGCACATTTATTTTAAAATTTTTATAGGTTTTGCAAGTATATACATCCTTATATATTAATCTTTGTGGGCAGCTTAGATTTCTTCCCAGAAGTGAAACTTTTTATTCAACAGATATAAACATTTCTTAAGATTCTGGATATATACATTGTTTCATATAGGACAAGTCTTTGGAAAGCAAATTATGCATTTGAAATATGTACAATAAAATATGACTATTTAAAGGAAAGGTATTTTTCTGATTTACTTTGTACATCACAGTTCTGATCTGTCTGGAATTTATCTCTGTTAATATTAGTGGGGATCTAGCTTTCTTTCTGTCCCTAAGTAACTGTCCTAATAACTCTTCCTGCTGACTTAAAGGGCATTTTTATTCACTTATTTATCATGCTTGTTAAGTACACAGGCCACCTCTCAGTCTTTATAGCTCAATAATTCTGCACATTAAAATTACCTTTGGGCGCCTTTAAAATACAGCACAATCTGAACCCCACTGGATGTCAATTAAAGCAGAATTAAGATGTGAAGCACAGTGGGAGTGAGGCCAGGCCTGGGTAATATTTTTTATGTCCCAAAGTGATTTCCATGCACAACCAAGGCTGTTAACCATCACTGACCTCTTTGCCCCTTCCTATGCCAGTATCACATAGACTTGATTTCAGATGAACTTGGAAGTTAAGCCCTTCTCCCCAACCGTCAAACACACCAAGAAAAACTTGGTGTTTTTCTTCGAAGTTTTTCTTCTTTTTCATCGAAAAAGTTTTTCTTTCTTTCTTTCTTTTTCATCGAAAAAGACTTCGATGAGGAGAGCATTTAATGTACAGATTAATTTCTATTTTGTCTTCCCATTCATAGTTGTGGAGTATCACGAAGTCTTACAGCTTCTGTAAAGATTTACTAATAGCTTTTGTTCACATAGACCTCAATTTTTGTGAAATTTATTCCTTGAATTTTTTTGAGTTTTGTAGTGAACCCGGGTCTCCCGCATTGTAGGCAGACGCTTTACCATCTGAGCCACCAAGGAAGTCATAACTTTTATAAAGGACATTTAAAAAAATTTTCTACTTAGCATATAGGAACATTATTGCTTTTTAAAAAATATTTATATTTCATATTGTTACATTAATAAACACTAGTTCCAGTGTCTTTTCAGATGATCCTCCTGGGTATTCTAGGTGGACACTGCATTATTCATATAACAATTCTGGCTTTTTAAAAATTCTAGTACCTCAGTTCTTCTTAATGATTAGTGGAAACTCCAGATAATACTGAGTCATTGCAGTAAAAACGGGCAAACTTACCTGTTCCTATTTCATGCTTGTTTGTGATAACACAGTTAAGGTAGTTTTATGCTATTCTCAACATCCTAGGAAATATGAGGCAGGAATATTGATTTTTATCATGTAACTTTTCAACAGTACTATGATAATCATATATGTTTTCATTTATAGACAATACGCCAAAATACAATAAATTGAGTGCTTCAGCTGAACTACTCTCATATTCTTATAGAAAACTTGTTTGAGTGATAGTGTTCTAATATACTGCTGATAAATTCATTAATATTTTGTTTAGAATTTTTAGTATAGATTCATGAGTTTTCTTTTGTGTATGAATCCTTGTCTAGACTTAAAATCAAGTTATATTAACTTCATAAAGTGAATGGAAAGATTTTCATCTGTTTTTTTGCTATACAACAACGTTTATATTAATAACTCAGGAGCAATCTGTGTCTTAAAGACTGGTCAAAACTCTTCAGCAAAGAGTCAAGAGTCAGTTCTCCTGTCATTAGTAATTTATTTTAATTTATTTGGGTTTTCTATCTTTTGTATCAACTGTAAAAATTTTTTGTTTTGGTTTGATTTTTTAGGTTTTTTTTCTTTTTTTTATGGCTATGCTGCATGCTTGTGGTATCTTAGTTCTCCAACCAGGGCTTGAACCTGGGCCCCCGCAGTGAAAAACCAAGGCCAAACCACTGGACTGCCAGGGAATCCTCTTGATAATTATATTTTTTGCTGAAATGTACAGTTTCCTAGACAATTGTTCATTTCGTCCAGATGTGCAAATTCATTAGCTAAAAGCAATTTTATAGTATTCTACAATTTTTAACCGTCTGTATCTGTGCTTATATTTCTTTTCTCTAACGTTTACTTATATTCTCTCTTTTTCTTAATCAGAATTGAGAGAAATTGTTATCTCATTAATCTTTTTTTAAAAATGGAAATAATTGCTGGTAAATGCCTGTGTAATGAAGAGCAATTTGAAATTCAAATAGCCATAATTTGAAGAAAATTGAAAATTAATAACATCCTGAAACTAATATCCAAGATGATTCCCATCAGTTTTGGGTGTGAGGATGAGCAAAGGTAGAGAGCAAATAACAATAAGCTAAATGTCTTGGTATTTTTCAAGAAGGGGAAATTACAGATAATTTGTGAAATTGGTAAGAAAATATCTGAATATCTTTGCTAAAAATTTAAAGAGAATTTCTAGTAAAACAAGAATGCTGAAATTTCAGACAACTAGAGGTAGCAAAGAAAGAATATTAGATTGCTTGTGAATCAGAAACTGGAAGGTCATATAAAGAACCAAAAATAAAGCATGATAAATAGCATAAAAGTAGATGACAGGTGGAAGTAAACATGTTGAAAATAAAACTAGACTCATTAAATAAACCAAAAGGATGATTTCTGAGCAATTTACCAATCAATGCACAAACTAAAGAGAATGTACCATTTTAGATATATCAACAAGTAGAACTAGAGAACATTCTAACTAATAAAAGTACATAATTAAAGACATTCTCAAAGATACAGTAAAATCTAATACATTTTTCTTTGACTTAAAAAAAAAAACTAAAGACTGTCTCACCTATAGGGACTTCTGAGTTACAAGCATGAAGTAATTCATAGCTGATAATTTCAGTGAGACAATAGGCTCTAATACACAAGTCTTTAAACTGAGACCTGGGTTTGATCCCTGGGTTGGGAAGATTCCCTGGGGAAAGGAAAGGCTACCCACTCCAGTATTCTGGCCTGGAGAATCCCATGGACAATCCATGGAGTCGCAAAGAGTCGGACACGACCGAGCAACTTTCACTTCACTTTACTTAAACTGAGTATCAAGTCCTCCTGGGAGTAGATGATGATTTTCCAAGAGATATGAGAACTGATATGGAGATCATCAAAATCCATGTGTATTCTCTCCTAAAACTGGTCTTGCTAAGTCAAGATCAACCTCTCTTTCAAAATTTCCCTTTCCCCACTACACAAAGGAAAGGCATGCATGCCTTTCACTCAGCCAAATCCAGCCACAGTGCACTGCTCCGAGATGTAAAAGCCTCTGAAGTGGCCAAAAGAACAGTTCAAAACAATGACAGCAACGATGCCTCCTGTATCCAAGGACCAAGAACCCAACCCATGGGTCTAGGAAAGTTTTGTCAACTTTTCTTTCCATGTTGAAAAATCATTTATCAAATTTGTTGTTCTTAATTAGTTGTGTACCCGAAATCATAAAATCCTGAGAGCAACTTGTTAGAAGAATTCTTCTCTATCTCACTCTCTGCATGTGTACACACACACACATTTTTTAAAACAGTAACATTAGGATTCTGTGGGGAAAGAAAATTTAAACTAAAATTTCAAGGACAAAAGGAACTATGCAAAATTTGTGAAGGTCAAAGAAGAGCTTATTCATGTATTTTTTAAATGAATGACAGTATCAAAACACTATATTTATGTTTTACTGCATATAATTATAAAAATGATGTAACCTCAACTTTTAAATGTCACATACAAATATGCCAGAAATTAAACTCCTTGCAGCTATTTAAATGTAAGATTAAACATTAGATACAGTTACTTTTAGGTCTCTATTAAGGCAATAGGGATGGGCTTCCCAGGTAGTGTTAGTGGTAAAGAAGCTGCCTGCCAGTGCTAGGAAACGTTAAGAGATGCAGGCTCAATCCCTGGGTGGAGAAGATCCCCTGGAGGAGGGCATGGCAACCCACTCCAATATTCCTATCTGGAGAGAGGAATGGTACTCCTGTCATGGACAGAGGAACATGGTGGGCTGCAGTCCACAGGGTTGCAAAGAGCTGGACACGACTGAAATGACTGAGCACACAGGCAAAGCGATAAGGATACACCCTGTGAGGATTCTTTTAGGGGATATAACTCTAATAAGCACAGAGTGCAAGAGCAATGTCATACTGAAGCATGCACTAATGGAATCACACAAAGTTCAAAAAGAATGGAATCTCCATCTTGACTATTTAGTCCTAATGAGGTTAGCTGATAGCAACACATTCTCTCTCAACCCTCTAAAAGCAATGTGCTCATATGCTAGACTTTGTCAGACTTATGTAATATACGATTAAAGAGTGCCTTTTACTTTCTGTTCACTCTAAGTGCATCTATATTAGTTGCCATTCATGTTCCTGATTTTTATTACTTCATTTCTGTTTCTTACATTATGAAAAAGCTAACGTTCTTTTGATTCTCAGTATTTCCAAGTACTAATCCTCAGGGGCAATATAGCTGGTGGGGGAACAGTTCTCTGGTATTCTTATTAAGAAACCTCAAGTCTTCTGACATCTCCAAAGCTTTCTGGATTGATTTCTACAAATAAATGCTTTATTAAAGATTTTTAATAATTCAAAGTAGACATGGGGGAAAAAAATCCCCTATTCTCATCACATACTTATTTATAATTATAAGCTCTTATATGAAATTCTATCTCCTCTCAGTGGGAAATTATAAAAACAAGTATACGTTCAAATATATGTAGACTGATCAAAAGCTAAATGATTCTCTTCTAAATACTATTTGATGGCAAATTGTAGCTTGTACACTAGAAGATGACCCTCCACTTTGTCATAGTAACATTAAATTACTGATTTATGTATCAAGAAGCTTTATTTTAGAAACAATTATAAAGTACGGGGCTTCCCTGGTGGTTTAGTGGTAAAGAGTCTGCCTGACAACGCAGGAGACGGGTTCGGTCCCTGACCCAGGAAGATTCCACATGCCAAGGAGCAAATAAGCCCCCAAGCCACAACTATCGAGCCTGCGCTCTGGAGCCCGGGAGCCGCAACGACTGAGGCCACACGCTGCAACCACTGAAATCCAGGCTCCAGAGCCTGAGCTCTGCGGCAGGAGAAGCCCCCACCGTGAGAGCCCACGCGCCATTCCTGGAGGGCAGCCCAGCTCGCCGCAGCCAGAGTCTGCACCACGGAAATAAACAGATACTTTTAAAAATAAAAACCACCATGAAGTAGGATCTTTTAATGCTTTTCTTGATACTTGCTACAGAAATATTATTGAAGCAACTGGAATGGCAACTAGGTCCAAAACTGAGCAGTAAATTGAAGTAGGATCTAAGTAGTCGAAAATAAACTTTGGGTTAAAACTTCAGGGAAAAAATTTGAATTTTTATCAAAACGGAAATAGTTTTAAAAATAAAAGAATATTCTGCATGGGAATAACCAGTTAAATTTATCAATGTTTAAGATACACACAGATGTGTAATTAAGGATATATTTTAAAATTCACACCACTATTAGTAATCCAAAATAAGCCAGGCAAATTGTTTATTGGCTTAAATTTCATAGACCTCTAAACTGTACCATATTCTATATATATTTGCAACTCTAAAATCAATCAGACTTTTCACTGTCATTTGTGGACATGCATAAAGTCTCCAACGATTTTGAGTTTCCCAGTTGAGGTCTCTCAAGGAGATAAACTACCTTTCTAGTTCACCTCAAACTGGAAATAAGTGTCTGTTTCCCACCTCATTTAGTGTCACATTTTTCATGCTATATAACTCATGCCTGAATGAAGCCTAACACACTTATTTCCTTCATAAGGCACATCACAGCCTTCTTCATTCAGGAATACTAGCCAGCACGGCAGCACAATGCTTCAGTTCAGTTCAGTTCAGTCGCTCAGTCTCCTTGCGACCCCATGAATTGCAGCACACCAGGCCTCCCTGTCCATCACAATGCTAAGGGGCATTTTAAACAGAGAAATCGTTAACAAAAAGGTGCAGAAATGCAAGGGAGGGGAAAGCATTAGGAGACTACAAAAAGGGCAACTGCTTGCAAGCATGAGAGTTAAAACAAGAAGGCAGAACATCGCTTGGTTTGACCTCAGCTCTAGAAGCAATGGCTCAGTATTTCCTAACTTAATGTTCACAGTGACTTTACAGAACGTAACTACTGCAAATAACAAGAACCAACTGTAATTTCAGTAACAGCAGAATCCCTTATAAAACTACTGTGTTGCAACATAAATCACAGAGAAAAGGTTAATATGTTTGGCTGACAGAAGCATTGTTAGGAATGCTGTTGTTTTTGTTTAGTCACTAAGTTCTGTCCGACCCTTTTGCGACCCCATGGACTGTAGCCGGCCAGGCTCCTCTGTCCATGGGATTTCCCAGGTAAGAATACTGGAGTGGGCTGCCATTTCCTTCTCCAGTGTTATGAGTAATCAAGAGTTATTGGACTATTTGTTATTAGATAAAAGCTATATTTCTTAAGTAACATAATGTATATGTCTTGTAAGAGTATAGAAAAATTTAAACAGACTCTACTTCATATTTCTTTACCATTCTGAATCAAGCCAGCAGGTTGCCAGTATTTTCAACTGAATCATAAATACTAATTTTATACAAGAACAAGAGTAAAAAATCATACATTTTGTCAAGCAACCATCCCAAATAATAAGGTTTTCTTACTTGTAGCCAAGTTGTCGACAGATCACAGTTGCATCCTTATCAGTCCACCCATCATCACAAACTGTTCCCCACTGGCCATTGATAAAAACCTCCACTCGTCCTTCTTTCTTATTTTCTCCATCCATCAGTCTGATGGGGAAACCTAAGTCGAAGTTAAAAGTAATACTCATTATTATTTTTATAAGAGCCAAAACAAGTTAACTGATGTTAAAGCATCAGAGACTTTATAAAATAGTATTTGCTTTTGAAATGAACTAAATATTAGATGGACAGTGAGAGAGAGAGGACATACCAATTTAGGAAAAAAAAAAAAACTGTATCCACTTTTGCAATATCTTTTGAAGCCTTGAGGTCAGAGTGCTTATCTTGCTCAACTTTATATTCCCAGCACTTGAAACAGTGCCTAGCATTATAGAGTACACATAACATCTGTTTATTGAATAAATGAATATATAGCACTGTAAAACTGTGTATTATTTTATTACCTCTAACTTCTAGTTAGTAAAAGACATTAACTTGGAATTGTTTTTGTTCTACATCTACTCACTTATCCACGAACATACCTAGAAATTATATTCCAAAGCTAGGATTTTTAAGAAGAATTTTTAGATATACTTCAGGATGCATGAGTAACTTGAATGATGGAAGAGAAGAAAAAAAAAATGCAAGCAACTAATAAGGACAATTTCCATCTCAGGCTTCCTATTTACTATTGATTCCCAAGAAAGGGCTTAAAGTCATAAAAATCATTAAAGATGTAAAAGTTGAGAAACCGATCTCTAGCAAACTGGGGATTTATCTGAATTATGCAAAAGAAATGATTTGTAGAGTTTTTCATACATCTCTACTGACACCAATAAATATGGTTTTGTTTAATTAAAAGCCCTCATTATGGCTTGCATACTGCCTGCGGTCGAATTGTGAAGCCATTAGAATGGGTTCTAATCCAATTTGTACACAGAGATACACAGAAGGAAGATGTTGTGAAGAGACAGGAGAAAACAGCCACCTACAAGCTGAAGAGAGAGGCCTGGAACAGATCTTTCCCTCCCAGTCCTCAGAAGTACCCAACCATTGTGCACACCTTGATTTTAGACTTCCAGATTCTAGAAGTGTGAGACAATAAATACCTGTTGTTTAAGCCACCCAGTGTGTGATTTGTTACAGTAGTCCAAGCAAACTAATACACTTTCTTTACATTATCTAGTTACTACAAGGATTTCCAGCTTGCATCTCTAAGATTGATAAGGATTCAAAGAATACCATCCAACATGGTGAAATTATCAGAACCTAGGGAGGTGACGCAAGCAGCTAACAAACCAAGTATCATTCAATATGTGTTCAACCCCATGTATGTAATCGCTAGATGACATTATTTAACTGAAAGAAAACACAGTTGGCAAGATAGATACATCCTACTTTGATTGCTCGAATTCTTTGTTGCCCCAGAGTTGCTGGCTCTCTAATCTCTGATCATACCCACTTCATGGAACAGGCATCATAGTGGAATACACCAAAGTCAAAATAACAACCTTCTCTATGCGTTGTTTACATTAGCTAAAAAATTTTTGTAACAGGTATGTTACAAAACACATTATATTTAAAACTTTACATTTCTTATTATTGTATCTGAAATTTAGGGATTCTTTGTGAGAGGAGCAAGGGGAAAAGTGATTCTCAAAGAAAAAATTTAAAGGATGAAATTCTTCAAGTTTTCGATTTTTACACTTTTTAGATCTTTGGTGCAAAGTTAAGAAATAATACACAAATGGACTTAGATCTCCACATTCCATCCTAGTTGTTTTATGGGCAGTTTTTCACATTCCATAAAAATAATAATGATAAAGTATTTTTAAAGCCTAAGTTACATACTTTGTAAAAATAATACATACAATATTTCTGAACCTAATTTTAGCCATTCATTTTATTAAATCATTGGATTTTTGATGCTTGAAGGGAAACTGAATGACAGAAGCCATTCTATTAATACCACCTCACTAAGTTCTTTTTGTTATAGCAATAATAACATATGTGATTTATTTCTAAAATCTTAAAATGCTTGGGAAAACTAAACAGGGTATATATTACCTCTCATTATATATCTCAAACTCTGATTACAACAGTTTTCTTTATTTCAATTTTCCTATAAAACTGATTTAATACATTATTTTTAAGAAAATGTTTTTCCTAAAAGAAAGATAAAATCTAGCATAAAAGTAAAAGTTGAACTTTATACTGTAAACCTCAGAGACAATGAAGTGTGAAAGATATCTCTGTTAAGATTTAATACTCTGACTTTAGAATTAACGCAGTATTGGTGGAGAGTAGTCTTAGGGCAATCAGGGCAAGTAAGTCTGAGATAGGATGTGGAAAATTTGGTAATTAATAAATTTATTTAACTTTCTAAAAAAGAATGCAGTATTAAAATAAGAAATCTACATATTTACCATCCCACAAATTTCCCCCAACTAACATAGGCATTAACTACATTTGTACTAAATCACCTTTACTGACCTAGAATATTGTTTTTGAGCATTCCATCTACCACACACCTAAAATTAAGTGTCTACTGAACTACTACTAATTTTGAGAAAAGTTTCATTCACAATTAAAATTAAGGTCAATGAGTTGCCTTCAAACAGTTGAATACTCTAATAGTCTAACAGCTCTTATCATAGAGCCAAAGAAGTGAAAAAACTCGATTGTTTTTAAAATGCACCATTCCATGATCTCTTTCCTCAACTTCTGTTTTAATTATGCAGTCCTTTTTGATAAGTGGGAAAGTAATGATCTCTTTGGATGAATAAAGGGTAATCTGATTCTGTTGCGAAAGAATAATTTGGCTCAGATATAATGTTCTTTGGACAAATGAATAGTTAATATATTACCAAAATTAGGACCAAAGAATTCATAATAATGATCTCATATTTTATTAATAATTATCACCCTCAACTTTTTAAATTTTTTAAAAATACATCAAAATAATCCTAGAAAATTAAAGATTTTAAGGAAATTGAAAGGATTAGTTGTCCTAACTGTATGTGTATATTTAACCACACAGATCTTCAGAGAACTGAGATTGTAGTATTTGGTATGCTTCCCAGATGCCACTAGTAGTAAAGAACCCACCTGCCAAGGCAGGAGAGAAAACAGACGGGGTGGGGGGTTGGGGGGTGATCCATCCCTGGGTCGGGAAGATCCCCTGGAGGAGGGCATGGCAACCCACTCCAATATTCTTGCCTGGAGAGTCCCATGGACAGAGAAGCCTGGCAGGCTATAGTCCAAAGGGTTACAAAAAGTCAGACACGACTGAAGTGGCTTAGAATACATGCATAGTATTTATAATACTTCATCACATGGAGTTCTGATGGAATATGCCTAAATAGATCACTCCATGATCCAAATACCTGCTATGTGGGGCTAAGAGGTTCCATTTCTAGCAAACAGGCTCTATCTCTCCCAACCACATCACATAATCCTAGGAGGATCATAAATCCTTTATGGGAAGAAAGTAGCAAGGGAGGAGACCAAACAGAAACAATTTAAAATATGACCTATGAGGGACAGGGTGAAATGCTGCATTTCTACCTGGTATCATCAGTGCTCGATTAGTGGGTACATCACTATGATCTCACAGGGCAGAGTACAACGAGGAATCAACAGACACTTTGACAAATTAAAGTATGCGTGCTTAACTGCGTGCTCAGTCGTGTCCCACTCTTTGTGACCCCGTGGACTATAGTCTGCCAGGCTCCTCTATCTGTGGAATTTTCCAGGCAAGAATACTGGAGTGGGTTGCCATTTCCTTCTCCCTTTCCTTCCCGACCCGGGGGTCCAGCCCACGTCTCCTTCATTGGCAGACAGATTCTTTACCACTGTACCACCAGAAAATAGTTAATCCTGTGGGATTCAACACACCCCGTTATTTTACAACACAAAGATTCCAGCTTCAGAGTCTCAAAACAGGAGGGTATAAAAGGGGCTGACTCAAGCCCGAGGTGAGACTTAAGGACCACCAGTGGTTATTGCAACATTTATGTACCAAAGAATACATGTATAGATACAAACAGGGCTATGGTAGAGTCCTGGCAAGTCTTCTGAATATCTCCCTCTATACTTTTCATTCATATTTATTCTGGCCTCCTCATCAGATGTTAAGTCTGTCAAGGATATATAGTAGTTTCTCTCTGCTCACAAAAGGACCTTTATCTAAGAATATTTAAGGTCTTCCCTGTAGCTCAAATGCTAAAGAATCTGCCTGTAATGCAGGAGACCCAGGCTGGACCCCTGGGTCGGGAAGATCCCCTGGAAAAGGAAATGGCAACCCACTCCAGTATTCTTGCCTGGGAAACCCCAGGGACAGAGGAGCCTGGCAGGCTACAGTTCATGGGGTCAAACAAGTTGGACACGACTGAGTGATTAACACCACACACAAATATTTTAGACTGTTAGATGAGCTAAGTACCTTTTATCTGACTATAAGTCTGATGAAATTTGGAATGAGGGGTAATAGTGATGCTAATGGGTTTTTAGTAACAGGATATCTTAGAAAGATAGGTGGGCTGTTTACTCCAATGGACCACCTTGGAGTCCAGTGAGAAACTGAAAGATCTAGGTTAGGACACAGCAATGGTTGGCTGGCAAGCAATGAGTGACAGGGCCTCAGGACTAAAGGCAAATGAATCATGGAGGGTGGGAAAGAGACCTATGGTTTTGTTCTGATTTATTTTCAATCCTTTCTCAAACAGTTCATTAGAATTCAAGGAAAATGAGAGGCAGAATAGGTGACTAACCAGTTGGGGAATGGACACTGCAGTTTCTTTCTTCCATCTTTCAGATACATGAGAAACGCAGGCTCATAGGTAGAGAAAAACTGGAGTAAAATTTTGTAACATTGGTGGAAAGACTCAAAAGACTATTTTTCTCTGAAATCAAATTACTAAAAATTAAAGCATCTGGGGAAACAGACTTTTTGAAAAGCCAGAGACGAGAAATGTTTCACATTCTGGACCAGTGGCTAGATGTTCAGTGGCTACTGGATTTTGAATACTCAAGAGCTGTGGCAGGACCTCACCCAGGGAGAATCTGAATCCGTTCCCGCCGGGGTAGCAGGAGATGCCAACATCTTCCCGATGACTGCAGTCATGACTTCCCCAGGGTCTCCGCGAACACTGAAGGAAATTGGCTTCCTTTCCTGAGCAACTGACACCATTCAACCATATGGGTCCCATGCTCTCTTCAAAGTGGTTTGCAGAGGCTTGTTTGCCATATCTGTGGCAATAAAATAAACATCAGGCTCACAACTGCTGTCTCTTGTTTTAAGGAACCACAAACCATAAAACAAGCAACCTCATTAAGTGATGACTTCAGAGGGTATTTGTTCTTTCTCCTATCCTGAGAATTCAGTTCTAACAGTGGTGTTCACTACATCACATATTTTGATGATCTTAACAATGTTTGATTGATTGAATGGGTAACGAGTGGATGATTAATCCTATTCCCCCAACCACTCTTGTGTTTTGTCTACAATTTAACCCACCATCCAGAGAGAATGCAGACAGATAAATGTCAAATTCCTGACCGTGGAAATAAAACAGTGCACCAGATGGTGAGAACACTCATATCAGCCTCTGAAAGCCTTCTGAGTGCGTTTGATTTCAGTAGCTCTCTAAGCCCCTTTCCTATCCTGTCTTCCAAAATAAACCGTGTGAGGATTTTCCTGGAGGTTCAGTGGTTAGGATTCCACACTTTCACTGCCAAGGGTTGCTGGTTCAATTCCTGGTAGTGGAACTAAGATACTGAAAGCTGCATGGCGCAGTCAAAGAAAACAAATAAAAAATAAAAACAAAATAAATGTATGTATTGGTTCAGTGATTTCTCAAGCATCATTCCAATCCATGATGAAACCTGGATTTTAACCCATCGAAATCAGAGTAATAACAGTGTTTCTAGCTTTTTATAAGGTTACATAAATCTGATTTTTTAAACTTTCATGAATTATATTTGTGTTTCAATTGACTTTATTTGTAACACTGCCCTACTGAAAAAGTCTAAGTGTATTATATATACACACTGTAGAAATAGGAAAAATTCACTAAATTAAAAATTAGCAAATAAGTCAATCTCTACCTTCATTCATCTTCTCCCCAATTTGGTTCTTTTGTTCTATAAAATCCAAACAAGCCTCCAGAAATCCCTGGACTAAAAGATATCTGAAGAGTCTTCTGATTGGTCTATATAAATAATTAAACTCTAACTCATAAAGTTTATGTTAGTCACTTCCATTTCATTTTATTATTTTTGTACTAAGAATATGAAGAGATCTTTTGGTCTGAAAGAGGAATTTTCCTAATTTTTTCCCATGCGCTTATTTATTAATTTTATTTAACATGATGAACATTGCAATAAATTAAAATGCAACTTTCAGTGTCATTCTAAGACTTCTATTTTGCTGACTAATCAATTCTTAGCTAGAAAAGTAATTATCCTAAATTCCATACTCCCATCACTTTCAACTTACACCAGGTTTCCACAAAATGCAGCAATCTGATTACATCTGTTCATGTCAATTATGTAAGAGACAGCAAGAGGCCATTTTACTTTGGGATTTCGTTTGTATGAAGAAACCCAGAGTTCACCCTCTTTTTCATTCCAAAAGAGCATTCTCTTTCAGAAATTCCTCTGTAAACTAAAATGTAAATGTAGCAGGTGCCTATTCTACCTTCTAATGCAATCACTTAGAATTTTAACAAATATTGAGAACACTTTCAGAACCACTAAGTTCTGATACTCTGTATATGCAAGAAAAACTGAAAGTATCTGTGAAACAAAAATAAAAAATGGAGAAAAAACTCAGCATTTATTCAATTGTTTTCACTAGTAAGGAAAAATATGAGAACAGTAAACAATAATATTTTTGAATTTTTCTAAACTTGTGAAAATGGGATACAGTTCTCAGACTAACAGAGATTTACTCAGATGAAATGGCATTTTAAAGTAATTCTTATTAATTAAATACCAATATTTATTTGGCTAGCATGTCATAGCCCTTGACCTCATAATTATAATTAACTGCACTGCCCATGAAAATTCAAAATATTTGTCAATCACATACATCTATACCTTTGTGATGTCATTATTTACAACAGGAAAATTTAAACTAATTTAAATATTAAGTAAATTATAGTATGAACATCATCAGTTATGCTATTAAAAATTATGACTACAGTAATATAAAGTAAAAAAGTGAATAGTAAAATTATATATCTACTACTAGAGCTGTTACAAAGTTATACACAAGTTTTAATAATGGAAAAATTAGGGGTAGTTTTTTATTTTCTCTTTTTTCCATATCTCTAAAATTTTATAGTACTTTTACACCTTCAAAAATATATGTTTAAACATAGCTTGAATGAAAGCATATTTTTAAGTTTTAATAAATATTTGCAATTAATTCTATCTCAAGAAATAATATAATTTTGCTTATTTCTTTTAAACATGAGACAATTACTTCAAGTATGACATAGAAATATGGAAAATAAAAAAGAATGGGCATTCACTGGTTTCATTCAGATACTAGCTCAAAGGCATCATTTGCAATTACTTCAAGCAACTTAGGTCTTTACTCTGGAATGCATTATGTGTGTGACATGAAATATATTGCTCAAAGTGTGATACTCAGTTTTTAAGAGAATGAGGTCAAGGGTGAGTTCAAAAGGTCATCTCATGACAAGAAAGCTGTTTTTCTCAAACAAAAGTGATAATTATCATCACATTATGAGAAAGGAAATAATGTAATACCAAAGAATTTGACATTGGACTTCTCTGCAATTTTAAACACAGTGATGTTATTACTAACAGCATCCAATAGTGGCAATGCATCAGGATAAAACTGAACATTCACAGCACAGTCTCACTTAAACAGACAAAATGGGACTTAAAAGTCATCCATGGCTCCAACCAGTTATTCAAGAAGGGGGGTGGTGGCAGGAAAGGCAAATGAGAAAAACAGCAAGATATGGTTATTTATCTTCAAAGAGAATGTTATTGTTTTTTAATTGCTGAACTTCCATATATAGATAGGGAGATAAGAGGGGTAGGAAGGTAGGTAGAATAGACAGGTAGATAATGATTGAGAATATATATTGTTAGTATTATAGACATTACAAGTAAGGGTAACAAAATAAGACTTTTAAAAATATAGCTTGGCATTTAGCTATCTCGTATCAACAGATCTTACTTAAATCCCAGCTGTCGGCAAACCACATAGGTATTAAGATCAGTCCAGCCGTCACTACAGACAGTCCCCCACTGGCCCCTGTGATACACCTCCAGGCGACCCTCGTGGCTGCCTTTACCACCGGCAAGCCTGATGACGCCATCTGCGACAAGAAGGAGACACGGAGACTGAGCAAATAACGACCAGAAAAAGGCCGAACAACGTGTTAATTTCATGACACATATCATCCAACCCAGATCTCTCTCTAGGCCTTTTTTTAAACTCCTACTAGAACTGTCCTTGGTAGCTCGGACAGTAAAGAGTCTGCCTGCAATGCTGGAGACCTGGGTTCAATCCCTGGGCCAGGAAGATCCCCTGGAGAAGGAAACGGCACCCCATTCCAGGATTCTTGCCTAGAGAGTCCCATGGACAGAGGAGTCTGGGGGACTACGGTCTCTGGGTTGCAAAGACTCATTCACAGCTGAAGCGCCTCAGCACACAAGCATAGGACTGTGCTCAGTGATCTGAGGTCATTAATGGGGCTGCTCCTGAACAAAGTCATAACACATATCTGTCCTAACAAAATACTTTCCCTTTTACTTGTACTCCTGTGTCTAAGTAGAAAAATATACTCTGATATAATTCCAAAGTAATTATTTAGATTTCTCCAGATTAAATAATACTTGGGAAATTTCTTACGGCTTTAACCTCCTTGCTGCTGCTGCTAAGTCGCTTCAGTCGTGTCTGACTCTGTGTGACCCCATAGACGGCAGCCCACCAGGCTCCCCCATCCCTGGGATTCTCCAGGCAAGAACACTGGAGTGGGTTGCCATTTCCTTCTCCAATGCATGAAAGTGAAAAGTGAAAGTGAAGTCGCTCAGTCGTGTCTGACTCTTAGCGACCTCATGGACTGCAGCCCACCAGGCTCCTCCATCCATGGGATTTTCCAGGCAAGAGTACTGGAGTGGGGTGTCATTGCCTTCTCCTTAATCTCCTTAAGTATGAGCACTATTTGTCATTTAAATTTAAAAAGTATAAAAACACAGTAACTTGGAAATAGCTGAAAAATTTAACTGTGAATGAAAAAGTACTGAAATATGAAGACACAAAAAGCTATCCTGGTTAAAGAGTGATCTATCATGTCAAAGTATTTATTATTATTCCTTAGGCTTTCATAAAGGATTCCCTGGTGGCTCAGATGGTAAAGAATCCACCTGCAATGCAGGAGACCCAGGTTCAATTCCTGGGTCGGGAAGATCCCCTGGAGAAGGGAATAAAAACTGGGGTGCAAGTTTTGCCTTTGTTCTTTTATCGATAAATCAAATCTAAATTTGAATCTTCTGAAATTAGATGAATACTTAATTCCCAGAAAATCCTGTAAAAAGCTTCTAAGCAGATACACAATATAATAAATTCATTCCCCAAAAAATATAAGAGGCCATTTCCATCCAAAATAATCCAAACACTGTCCCTCCTCCCAAATGAAATATATAAATAATCTTGGGGGAAAGTCATACTTTTCATGAATCTCTGGGATCATTCAAATTAAGGTCTCCTAGCAATAGAATCATTATTAATGTAAAATTTCACTGTTTGCAAAGCCTTGTTACACCTGTTACCTCATCTGACCAGCAACACTACAAGACTATCCTCATTTCAAAGAGGAGGAAATGGAGGCTCAAGAAGATGAAGTGCTCTGGCTTACCATCTGGTATAAATTTTCTATTTATTTTGTGTATAAATGTGTTATTCTAATAAAACAACAGTGTGTACAGAACTATGTAAATAAAAAAGTAGACCTTCAGCATTTCACAGTCTCTAGGAAGTATTTCATTTGACTTTTTTTAAGAAATATTAAAACCCTAATTTTTGTCTTCAAGTTCTTTTTGCTATAGAAACAACAGATTTGTGATGACCCAACTTCTCTTGCCCGTCCATTTCTCTCTTCTTCCCCCCAAACATTTAAGTACATACACACACACTCATTTGCACTCAGACATGTCCCTCTTGCAACACAAGACATAGCTTGACAAGCACGCCGTTGTTTGGAACAGTCTGAATATTCAGCACAGCAAAGGTCAACCTGGTTCTTTAATAGTGTGCTTTAATCAACAATCCCATCAAAATAGTTTTACCAGCTATAAACACATTCTGAGAGTCAAGACAGGCTAGTAAGTGAATGGACTAAACATATAATTATAATACTTAACATCCTAAATTTATCATTGTACACCGATTCTGACTACTGGGTACTATATGTTGCAACAAGATCATATGTTCATAATTACTTTATAGGATTGTGTAGCTTTCAACTGAAAAATTCAGAAATATCTATAAATAAAGAGACAGCATTTTAATATACAGTATATATTCTTTTTATGTCTTATTTGGGGGATTTATTTGTAAGCTCATTTAGTAACATTAGCCAAATTGAGGAGGGAAGTTAAGCCCAAATAGGGGTGAAGGCAAGAGTGGCTAGGTTGACAGGGTGAAGTTCCTACCTGTTAGAGGGGTACAGGACACTCCAGCATCTTCTTTATGGTCACAGTTATGCTCTCCCCAGGAACTCTTCGGACACTGCTCAAGAGAAAGCTCATTCCCGGTGCAGCGTACTTCATCCAACATTACTGGGCCAGACCCTTCCCCAAAACGCGCCTGACTCCATGCTTCGGCAATGCCGCTGGACAAACATAAGAACAGAAGTCAGATCGAAGCTTAGTCTGACCTGTTTCTTCTTTTGCCTCTGGCAAAGGTAAACTTATGATTAACTTATAATTTTCCTTATCAATTCACTCCATTGTAGCTATCTTGGTCCATAAAGTACCAAACTAAGAATGAAAGAGCTACAAGCTAGAGTCTGGGGCCCTGATGACTGTGGAACCACCGTACCAACCTTGAGTTGACTATCTCTGGTGTCTGGAGAAAGAAAGAAACTCTTGTCTTGTTCCTTGTTGTTCAGTAACCCAGTCGTGTCTGACCCTTTGTGACCCCACGGACTGCAGCAGGCCAGGCCTCCCTGTCCCTCACCATCTCCCGAAGTTTGCTCAAGTTCATGTCCATTGCATCAGTGATGCCGGCCAGCCATCTCATCCTCTGATGCCCTCTTCTCCTTTTGTCCTCAATCTTTACCAGCATCAGGGATTTTTCCAATGAGTCAGCTGTTCACATCAGATGACCAAAATACTGGAGTTTCAGCTTCAGCATCAGTCCTTCCAAGGAGTATTCAGGGTTGATTTCCCTTAAGATTGACTGGTTTGATCTCCTTGCTGTCCAAGGGACTTTCAGGAGTCTTCTCCAGCACCAGAGTTTGAAGGCAGCAATTCTTCGGCGCTCCGCCTTCTTTACGATCCAGTTCTCACAACCGGACATGACCACTGGGAAGACCACATCTTTGACTATACAGACCTTTGTTGGCAGAGTAATGTCTCTGCTTTTCAACACACTGTCTAGGTTTGTCACAGCTTTCCTGCCAAGAAGCAAACACCTACTGATTTCATGGCTGCAGTCACCGTCCACAGTGATTTTGGAGCCCAAGAAGAGGAAACCTGTCACTACTTCCACCTTTTCCCTCTCTATTTGCCATGAAGGAATGGGGCTGGATGCCATGATCTTAGCTTTTTTAACATTTAGTTTTAAGCCAGCTCTTTCACTCTCCTCCTTTGCCCCATCTAAAGGCTCTCTAGTTCCTCTTTGCTTTCTGCCATTAGGGTGGTATCATCTGCATATCTGAGGCTGTTGATGTTTCTCCTGCCTATTTTGATTCCAGCTTGTAACTCATCCAGCCTGGCATTTCTCATGTCTTGCTTAAGTTCAGTCAATTCAGTGGCTCAGTCGTGTCCGACTCTTTGTGACCCCATGAATCACAGCACGCCAGGCCTCCCTGTCCATCACAAACTCCCAGAGTTTACTCAAACTCATGCCCATCGAGTCAGTGATGCCATCCAGTCATCTCATCCCCTGTCGTCCCCTTCTCCTCCTGCCCCTAATCCCTCCCAGCATCAGGGTCTTTTCCAATGAGTCAACTCTTCGCATGAGGTGGCGAAAGTATTGGAGTTTCAGCTTCAGCGTCAGTCCTTCCAATGAACACCCAGGACTGATCTCCTTTTGGATGGACTGGTTGAATCTCCTTGCAGTCCAAGGGACTCTCAAGAGTCTTCTCCAACACCACAGTTCAAAAGTGTCAATTCTTCGGTGCTCAGCTTTCTTTATAGTCCAACTCTCACATCCATACATGACCACTGGAAAAACCATAGCCTTGACCAGACAGGCCCTTGTTGGCAAAGTAATGTCTCTGCTTTTTAGTATGCTGCTTAGGTTGGTCATAACTCTCCTTCCAAGGAGTAAGCGTCTTTTAATTTTATGGCTGCAGTCACCATCCGCAGTGATTTTGGAGCCCAAGCAAATAAAGTCTGACACTGCTTCTACTGTCTCCCCAACTATTTCCCATGAAGTATGTCTTGTTTAAGCCACGGTTATTTTCAGTTCTCTGTTACTCATGGCCAAACATCTCTTCACTCAAATTTATTTGACTAAATTTACTTCTCTCACAATTCAAAGTGATACCATATTCTCTAGAACCCCAGATTTCAATGAAGAAGATCATGATTGCCTGTCAAAATGATAAATGACCTCAGAAATTGCATCTTCAGCCCTTTTCAGCCATTTAATTCTTAGACTAGAGTATTTATATTTTTAGTTTGCTTTTCAACAATACTGCATCTATTCCCATTATTTAAGTTGTCTTTTTCTCCTTACATTATAACTATCTTGAGAATTTAAAACCAAAACAGGAATGCAATTTTAATATATGTAATTCAAATTTTACTATCCAGAAATAAGGTTTTATCAGAACAAAGCCACACTCATTCCCAAATTACTATCTGTGGCTGCTTCTGCACTACACCAAAGCTCAGTGGAGTAATTGGAAAGTCTAAAGCACTCACTGTCTGTCCCTTTACGGAAAATGTTTGTTGGCCCTTGCTCTAGAGGAAGGAGATTAATGAAAGCAAATATGGAAGCTGATTTAGAGAGCACTGAAAGTTGGAGGACAGAAGCAGGGGAGACAGGATGACTAATGCAGGTCACGGGGGAGCCAGACAGGAGAGCTTTGGAGAAAGGCAGATAACCGTCTCCTTGGATCTCTGCCCTGTGACAATTGCTAGAAAAGAAAAAGATCCGTTAAAGAAAATTTCAGTGAATATAATTCCTTGAGGCAAGATTAGGTGCTAAAATAAAACCAGGGACCAACATGAGAGAAAATAAAATTTGATCCCAAACTCAGAAACAAAAAATAAACTCCAGATGGTTTAAAAATCTAAATAGAAAGAAGGAAAGAAAGGGAGGAAGGAGGGAAAGAGGAAGACAAGATGACTAAAAAGTTAATACAATGCAATGAAATAATAAGAACATAGTTCTTACAACTTTGGTAATAAGGGAATTTTCTGAGCAAGATAAAAAGCCAAGAAATCAGAAAACAAAGACTAAAAAAAGTTAAACTTATAAATTTGAACTATGTAATAAATAAACCAATCACATAAATTTGAACTATTGTATAGCAAAATACACCACAATCAGATCAAAAGGCAAAGAAGGTTAAAGATATATTTATAATATATAGCAGCAATCAAAGATAAAAAATTCCTAGAAGTAAATAATCATAATTTATTATTATCATAATGAAATGACCAACATCAAAAATAGAGTGATGGAGAGAAACAAGCTATTTACAGAAGAAGAAATATCCATGGCCACTGAGCATATGGCAAGATGCTCAACTTACAATGATCAAATTAAAACAGTAATAGTGCATTTTTACATATCTTAAAATCCTTTGCACTAAAAATCTAGGCTAAAAGATTAAAAACTAAAGGCTTTCTATTCCCAAGAAAAAAATAACAAACCTAAAATACTCATTACTTGGGAGTGATTTGAGACAGGCTGGACAGAGTAACTGAAATACACTGCATTTCAAATATGTCAAAGATATTGTAGAGGTTCTAGGAAAAGCAAAAGGCCTGATTAATAGCCTCTAAACTGTGTTCCTTCCTTAAGGGAGGACACTAGATGGGAGATCAGAAGCCCCGGATAGTGACTCTGGGGAAAATCATTTATGTTATAATGCAGCCTTAAAACATCATTTGGGTGTTTTATTTTCTTCATTATGTATCTCCATATTTTCCATTGCTTACAACCATTATTTTAATGATCATAAAAATGTTTAATTAAAATAAACTAATCAGAAAAATTAATGCAATAAATTCAAGAACCAAAACAAAACAAAAAAACACTAACAACTAGGAAACCATGATGTAAAACAAAGTAGGTTTCCTAGCTAATTTTTGAGTTTATTAAAATTTAAGATGATATTTATAAATACACACAGTCTTTCAGCCTATTTCCTGGTGCCCTGGACTGTACTGGCTTTCAGGGGAATACCAAAGAAATGGATGACTCTGCCCTTCAAAAGACTGTCTGATACCAGGGAGAGCAACATAAAACTCATGGTTTGTTAAAGGCTAATAAGTACGATGTAAATTTGATAAAGTTGTGTGTTCTCTTCGCTTCCGTTATGAAAAGTATGTCCACACCAGCCCTGGCAGTTCGTTTGCAGTAACAGTCCCAGTTTTACTACTTTCTTACCATCTGACCACAGAATAAATCTGTGGAATAGGGGTTCTCTGATATAATACATTGATTTATTAGGTTATTGTATGCAAAGTTGTTTGACCTACATAGCAGCAATCCCCAATAAACACTGAACTGATCCTATGTCTGATCTGTATCCAATCATTTCTAAACCTAGCTAATCTGATTGTAGTCATATAAAATTTGTCTGTTTTTCACAGAAAAAGAGCAAATAAAAAGTACCACCTGACTAACTCAATCCTTGGATTTAGCTACTACTTTAAATAGACAGAGAATTGAGTTACACAATTCTGTTGTGTAAAAAGAATTGGTTATAAAAGATTGGTTCTTTGACCACAAATATCATTTTGTGACACATAACATTTGGATGAAAAACTCATTTCTACAGGTCAATAGTCCATATTTCTTTCTGGAAAACAATCCCCTGTATCTCCAATAATGGCATTTTGAAGAGCACTGAATGATTACTGTATGCCAGACACTGGTCTAACAGCTTCAAATGTATTAACTCTTTCAATCCTCTCTCCAGCCCCATGATGCTATTATCCACTGTTTACAGATGAGGAAACTGAGGTGCAGAAGTTAAACAATTTGCCCAGCATTAGATGGTAAACTTTGCCTGGCTTTAGAGCAGACTCTGAAACACTTTGCTTTCTCTCAGTCTCTTGGGGCATCTTCAATGAGGTGTCTGTGGCACATTAATATATGGTCTGTCTAAAACATGCTCCTCATCAATTTCCTCCCACAATAAACTTTTCTCTCTTGACTTCCCTATTTCTTTCAGCCTGTATTCATATTTATTCTTATTAATACCTGCCTATTTTGCAAACAGTGTAACATGAAAGGAAAAATCCTACTCTGGGAGCCATAAATCTCAAGATTCCAGTCTTCACTCACAGTATAATTTGGGCACTTTGAGTAATCTCAGAGAGCCTAACTTTCTCATCAATAAGGCCTCCTTTCTGCTCAATAATTCGACATACCAATAATGTTTATAAAGTATTTTAAAAATTAGTAAACAATAAAATAAAAGAACAAATAAATATTTTAAAAGAGTATGAGAAGAATTTTTATTTTGACCACTGAATAATATGATTCTGTAAGATAATTTTATAGCCAAAAAAACCTAAGAAGAAAAAAGGGTTCAAAAATTTTAAATTCTTATGTAAATTATGGCATATCTGCAGAATAAAATATGATGTCACAGTTCCATGAGCAGCTACGCTTTTAAGAGTTCTGAAAGACATAGGAAATGCTTCAATGTTAGGTGCACGAAAGGAACTCCAATTAAAATGCCTCTACCTGAAACTTCACTGTGTATGTATGCATTCTCAAGTTCAATTTTCTAACACTTGGCTGCTTCCTTTCCTGATCCGCATGTTTCTCTGAGTTCTGGGCTAATCAAATTTAAATATCTTAAGGACAGTTATTCCTTTTGTGTTTTAGGAAGCTTGCCAGCTACCAAAATCCACAGCCACCATTAAAAGATGAGGGTCAACAAAGACAGCATCTCACAAAGAAATTGTAACCAGCACTCCAGGGAGGCATGATATAGTTTCCCTTTGGGAATTCAACAAAGCAAGTACCACTGAGATGAAACATGTAACATTAAAAATTATTTCATCTGAAAGTACTGTGCCTTTAAGTGAGCAAAACAAATTCTAGGGGAAGAGCAGTTGCAGAATACTGCTGTACTGCAAGCCTATGAGAGTAGAAAATCAAAGGAAAGAAAAATAGAGCAAAAGAACAGCATCAGCTCAGATCCTAAGGTATTTATAAAAAAAAAGTCTCCACCAAGCTAGATCGTTGGTTATTACACAGGCTTGTGGAAGATCTTTGCTGTCTTGAATATTTGAAGATATTTTTCCTTTTCATCACTTCTCCAAACACAAATCTCCTCATCCAAAAGATAGCAATGAGCAAATGCTTGAAAAAGATGTAAACACTTTACTCAACCCACACCTATGTTCAACATTAATACAGTCTTCTTTGTGATTCTATCTCTATACTCTTTCCATGTAGTAGACTATTGTTTGTCAACACAGTCTTTGTTTAAGAACCATTTATGTAAGTGAAAAAAAAAATCTTGGCTCTCAAGAAAGAACTCTACATTACAACATGAATTTTTAGAATCAGTTTTAAAACTATGAAAGTTAAAGTGTTAGTTGCTCAGTGGTATTCAACTCTTTGCGACCCCACGGACTACAGTCTGCCAGGTTCCACTGTCCATAGAATTCTCCAGGCAAGAATACTGAAGTGGGTTGCCATTTTCTCCTCCAGGGGATCTTCCCAACCCAGGTTTCGAACCCACGTCGCTTGAGTATCCTGCATTAGCAAGTGGGTTCCTTACCAGTAGCGCCACCTGGGAAGCAAATACTTGAGTGATGTTTGTCTAACCAAACTTTTGGATCTAGCCTCCCATTTCAGAAGTTACAAGAACCAGAGGAGTAAGCTAAGTGACACCAGGAGGAAGAAATGAGACAAACTCAGAAGGTAGTATATTCTACAAAACAACTGGTATTGTCTTTGGTCTCTGCAACAAGTCAGTGTTAGGAAAAACAAGAGACTGTTCTGGATTAAAAGACTTTGGGGATATGACATCCAGATGCACCACAAGGCCCTGGGCTGAATTCTGCTACAGAGAAACCATCTGTCAAGGACATGCTGGGAACACCTATGGAAATTTGAATATGACAGGATATTAAACAATGTAAGAATGATTACCACTTACATTAGTGGTGATGATAATTTGGCTATGTAGGACAATGTTCTTACTTTTAAAAGATGCACACTGAAGTATTTAGAGGTAAAATGTTGAAACATTTTTATTTTGTTTTACAATACTTTAGTATTATTAACCTACAGTTTTGAAAAAGTTGGGGGGGGGGAGGGGTCAGTTGCAAAAACAATTGCCAAAAAATCACGGTTCAAGGTTCAAAAATCACACTCCAGTATCAAAGACCATGCTTAACTGGACAAAGTGAAACAAGAACTGAGAAGTTCTAATTTTGAGAAGTCTCCACATCAACCCACCCCTACCTGGCCACAACATGCTAAGTAATTTTTTTTTCAAATTTAAAGTAAAATACCAACTTTCAGAAGATCTGCCAGTATAATTTGAGAGAAACTTTTAAGCCTGCTATACCAATATTCAAAATCACTAAAGACAGGGATCAGAGGATACAAAATTATAACATACTATTCCAAAGTAACCATAACTAAAGCAACATGTAATACTGGCTTTCTGTCTTTTTCCACAAGTTTCATTGCCATATCTAGGAATTATTTCCTTTGAACATTAATAAACATTCTTTGTTCTAAGCACATACCTAACAAATAAGGCAGCAAAGGTCAAAAGTTTAGACAATATTTGGGGGAAAGAAGCTGAACTTCAGCTAAAGCCTCACAACCAGTTTCATCATATGACTTCGGTAAGTTACTGCGGTTGACCGTGCTAGCCGCTACCTGGGAGTCCTGTAAAGGCTCCTGATAAAAAGTGGTAAAAGGCTTAAGATTCTTAAGGAAACAAAATCAGTCGAATTCAGATTACAAATAGGTTAGATCTATAGGTACACAGACATTCTCTTCAAGGAGACTACAGCTGAATACAATGATCAAAAAGGTGGCTTTCTCTATTTGTTCAAAGAAATGTGCAATTTAAACACACCTACCTTTGGGTATGGAAGTAATAAACTTAGAAATGTAAGCAAAACAAAACAAGAACCACCAACCTCAGACCCAGCTGCCTGCAGACCACTTCTGCGTCTGCATCATCCCACTGGTCGTCACAGACTGTCCCCCACTGACCGGCATGGTAGACCTCCACTCGGCCCTCACGCACACTGCTGCCCCCAACAAGGCGCAGGATGGGGAACGCAGGGCCTGCAATACGAAATTAACAACAAATGAAACCTACACATTTCCACTGAGCTGTAGAAGATCAGGCATATTCTATTTCTTTGCCATTCTCAATCATAAAGTTATATTTAATAAGCCACTTCAGTGATATGGACATACCCATGCATGTCTAATATATTTTATGATAATCTCAACTGATTAAAACCCTCCAAGTTGCATTACACTCATACAAATAGCTGTCAAGAGGAAGCAGTCTAAATTCACTTTTCCCCGAGGACCTCAGAAACCAGAAAAGACACACTCAAAACTGCAATTATTGGAAATCGATTTGATTTTTATGGTATTGTGGGGGGTAGCACTGATTTTTTATTTACAGTAACCTGAGCATTACCAACATGTAATTATTAACAGTGGCACTTATATCTATGACATACTTGCTTTCAGCACAGAAATATTTTTACATTTGTAAAGATCAAGTCAAAGTTAACATTATCACAATATAAGACGCTGGTGGACATCACAGCCAGTACCTTCAAAAAACAATATTGAAGATTCATTTGCATATGAATCAGTTCATCATTTGTGTATGAATCAATTCATTCTCTGTGAAGAATACCAGAGGCTTCCCCATGCAAATTCCTTATTACAGTCTACAATGCCTATAGTCTAGCTTCATCAGTTTTTTCATTTTTCTCTCTTTTTCTTAGTCTAGAATTGAGGACACAGGGAACGCCTTTCCCTTTCACTCATGTACTTCAGATACCTAGCTATGGAGAAGGCATGTAATAAATATCTGTTGACTGATTGGATTGGCAAGTGATGACTAAAAGCCTAGAAAGAATATCCCAAACAACGAAAAAATAACTATCGACATCCATTCCTTCAATTCTGTTTCTTAAACTGCTATTAGGCAGAGAGGCACTGCACAAATGCTGCCCTTAAATATATTGCCTCGGGATATGGACAACAAGAGTACAGACGACAGACCACTGAGAAGGCCCTGCAGGGGCTCAGGTGCAAAAGGTGCTTGCCCACCACTAGAGGAAATTAGGGAATCCCTTCTCAAGGAGCTGCAGCTAAGAGGGCCAAGATGATGGATGGGATTTCATATGTTAGACATGGGGGATGTGCAGCTCAGACAAAATGAACCAAATGAACAAAAGCACAGAAGCACAAAGCTGTATGTGTTTGGGAAACAGAACAGCCTCTAATTTTTCTGGAATAAAGAATGTGAGATGGTCAAAGGTTCACAACAGGCTGGGTCCCTATTAGGGAATTTAGTTTTATCTTTTGCCAAAGACTCATCATTTATCCACATGAAATACGCTTCTAATTCCTCCACAGTATAAGCAGCTATCAATAAATGGCATTTGGACATTCGTATTTATATTCAAATATCACACCAGAGAAGGGATTTAGATTAGTGAACATGTATATCTACTCATATTCTGATATTTGTAACACAGTTTTCTTACATAAGTCAACTAGCACTTGTAATCTGGAAAACAATAAAGGTAGGTTTAATAAACATAACTGTTCTCAACATTATATAGCAGCTTCTTATGATTTACGATTGCTGAATTACGTATAAGAAACCTAAATTTACATGTTATTATGTTTTTCTTTTAAGAAGCTTGGAAAATATAGAAACAAACCAGTGGAAACAGCATAAATTTCTTAAATTATTATATCCTTCTCTGCCTCTCTTCTCCCCACCTCCATGGTAAGCGTGGGAAAAACAGAAAAACAAAAAAATTTAAGAGGAAATTTAAAATTATCTACAACCTAGAAACATTATGGCATAATTACCTTACATTTTTTAAAATGTTGTGCTTTATTTTTAAATGTAGTTTTTACACTGGTTGTATAAGTATTTGTGAAAATATAGAGAAGCTCAAAGACAAAATTTAGTCACCATCTCACATCTTCCCAACAAATACACTCACAAAAAAAAATCATTTGAAAGAAATTTCAGTGAAGTAGTTGACTCGTATTTAATTTGTGGATAAATAAAACTCCCAGACATTTTCATTTATATTGATATTTCCTATGTCCAATACTCAGATAAGATCTTCTACTTTCTAAGTGTTAGAAAAATACTACATGCCAAGATGCTAAATGTAAATTCCACACTAAAAGAAAGTATTAATATTAAAGGTCTACTCTGTGCCTTAAGATAGACTCAGTGTTTGCTGACTTGAGCTATTTGTTTTCATATTCTCATTTAATTTACCATAAAAGCATGTTTTTTCACTCTCACTTCTAATTTATTCTCAACCTTCAATATTTTATATATGCTTACACCAAGCTTAAATTTATCTTTGCAGAGTATAAACAAGTGGGTATATTATAGAGAATGGACAGCTTTCTAAAAAGAAAGAGTAGACAGAGATCCTGAAAAAAAGGATTGTTTTCAAAATTTTACTTACCTCACTACGTGAAAAACGCTAACATATTTATCAGTTAGGTTGGACACAGAATACAAGCAATATCTACAAAAAGCAGCGCGCTGTTGAGCCCGATTCACAGCATCCCTGATGTAGCGATGTGTAAACACGTATGTGCCAAAGACAGGATTACCAAGAGGTGGAGAGGCAAAGGAAGAAGAGGAAAAACGTACAAGGCATAAGATTCAGAACGCACCTTGCACCCACAGAGGACTGTAGCTCTGCAAGCACACACTTGTATGATATCCTGCACCATTTCCACTAGTTCTTCCAGTCAGTTCACAGGAATGACCCTAGCTTGGGTCTTCCTATGTTTTGTGGAGGAAGCATGTCAATTCCTTCCCTGATACTTGTACTCAATCAGAGTCCATTGCCCTGGCTGTCTGCTGGCATTCTAAGACTTGGGACATCTTATCACATTGCTATCTCCAAGAAAATCCAAAAAGGTGTGATAGCCACAGGCTGTGGTCACACGTTAAAACAACCATGGACCCCAGAAAACCCACCCGCCATTGTGAAACTAAAAGCCTAGAAAGAATATCCCAAACAAGGAAAAATAAGTGACAAAGGGAGCTTCTCCTGCTGCTTCCGTTCACATGATCATACACACACCTGTATACCGAAACCATATACTAATCACCAATGCTGCAGATGGTGACTGCAGCCATGAAATTAAAGGATGCTTCCTCCTTGGAAGGAAAGTTATGACCAACCTAAGCAGCATATTAAAAAGCAGAGACATTACTTTGCCAACAAAGGTCCGTCTAGTCAAGGCTATGGTTTTTCCAGTGGTTATGTACAGATGTGAGAGTTGGACTATAAAGAAAGCTAAGCGCCAAAGAATTGATGCTTTTGAACTGTGGTATTGGAGAAGACTCTTGAGAGTCCCTTGAACTGCAAGGAGATCCAACCAGTCCTACCTAAAGAAAATCAGTCCTGAGTGTTCATTGGAAGGACTGATGTTGAAGCTGAAGGTCCAATACTTTGGCCACCTGATGCGAAGAGCTGACTCATTTGAAAAGACCCTGATGCTGGGAAAGATTGAGGGCAGGAGGAGAAGGTGACAACAGAGGATGAGATGGATGGGTGGCATCACCGAGTCAATGGAGATGAGTTTGGGTAAACTCCGGGAGTTGGTGATGGACAGGGAGGCCTAGCGTGCTGCGGTCCATGGGGTTGCGAACAGTCAGACACGACTGAGCAACTGAACTGAACTGAATGCCTAGGACATCATGCATAGAAGGAGCCCTTATCCAAGGTAGCGATTTGTTTTATGGAATGTGCTATCTTCAAAGGAGAACACTAATACTATGAGTCTATTCTATTCTATAAAGTGAAAACATTTTTTGTAGTTGCTGTATTTTATATTTGGTTTCAAGATGATTTTTAACTTGATTCCAGAACAATTTTTCATTACCCAAATAAGTGTCTCAAATACAGTATATAATAATCCTATAAACAAATTAGATTAAAACAGAAAATATGTGAAATGAGGTCAGGGCTTCCCAGGTGGTCCAGTGGTTAAGAGTTTGCCTTGCAATGCAGGGGATACCAGTTCAATCCCTGGTCTGGGAAGATCCCACATGCTAGGGGACAGTTAGGCCCAAGCTTCACAACTACTAAAGCCTGCATGCTCTAGAGCCCGTGATCCACAGCAAGAAAAGCCACCTCAAGGAGGCTTCAAGGAGAAGCCCGCTTACTGCAACTAGAGAATAGCCCCCGCTTACTGCAACTAGAGAGAGCCCGTGCATAGCAATAAAGACTCGGTGCAACCAAAAAATTTTTTAATTAAAAGAAAAACTGAGTTCATATGTAAATCCAACTGTTAGATGAATTCCTTTAAAGACTAATTAGATTGTTGATAGACTATGATGATTCAGACTCAGGTCTGTATTTAAACGCTTAGGAAAACATTTAACTAAGACACGTTTTTCATCTGGAATGTTGAAAACAGAATGAAAGTAAAGCAAGAAAATAAAATTTTTTTTTCTTTTTACCATGGGAAAAGCTACACAGGACAGCAGCTGCCATCTTAGAACATGCCCCGCCCTGCCAGATGTCTTTTTCACAAAGCAGTATATTTTCTTCATCTCCTCAGCAACGGACATTACTCCAATAAATGGGAATAAGGCCCAGTTCAGAAAACAGGGCTTGTTTTGCGACTCCTTTTCCTCTGGAAGTACAATGCTCAAGGTTAGGTTTATCGAATGTAGGCTAATTTTTATCAAAGCACTAGGATTTTAAAAAATGGAAGAAATCAATAAAGGTGGATGTGGAAGAAAAAGACAAACATAATGGATTATGTAAATGTCAAGGAAATAAAAACATTAGATCAGAACAGGGTGATTACCTATGGCAATCTTTCTAATTAACCTTGAATAACTAATGCTAGGCATGTGCCTTTATCTACAGCTGATTTTAGAAGAAAATGGGCAAATACTACAGACATAAAACAGAGGAGTCTGGATGGTTATGTGAAAGAAATGTGTCTGTCCTGTGATCTAGTGGGACTTGGATTCCAGTCTGCACTCAGCTGCAAATTACTCTAACATGTCTCTAAATCCTTCCTTCTGATACACAAAAGAAGTCTGGATGCTTGAAGATTCTTTCCTACTCCAATATTTTAGGCTGTCATCTTCAAAACAATTATTATTACCACATCTAAGAAAGGTAATACCAAGAGAGGCAATCCATTCCCATTTTTAAAAATTTTATACATATATATATAATAGCATTTGCTAGCAAGACTTTGAAATCAATTAAGATAACTCATCTAGTCTACATACTTTTAACCTCTGATATGTACAAAACTGAAATTAAATTTTTAAAAGATTAAATGCTTATCTGAATAACATGATGATCTCTAGAACTGTCTCCATGCGACAGCTTCCGTTAACCCAACGATAAATATTTGGGGTGTATCTAAAATATGAATCTGTCTTGACAGCAATAAAGCCAGGTTGCTCTGCCCTTATTTGAAATTCTCTTTTATTAATGGATGACTAAGAGATGACAGAAGGAATCAGATCAGCTTATCTGAAGTTTATGTTTGCAGAAAGCTAGTTTACATTCTTTGATCAATCGAGAGAATCTCTGTAATTCACATCTCCACTACAGAGCTTGTTTTTGTTTTTAAATTTTTTAGAAAATTTTAATGGCATATAGTTGGTTTACAATGTTGTGTCTGCGTACAGAAAAGTGAACCAGCTATGCACACACACACCCATTCTGTCTGCTGTACAGAAAAGTGAATCAATTATGCACACACACACACCCCCATTCTGTCTGCTGTGCAGAAAAGTGAATCAGCTATGCACACACACACCCATTCTGTCTGCTGTACAGAAAAGTGAGTCAATTATGCACACACACACCCCCATTCTGTCTGCTGTGCAGAAAAGTGAATCAGCTATGCACACACACACCCATTCTGTCTGCCATACAGAAAAGTGAATCAGCTATGCACACACACACCCGTTCTGTCTGCCGTACAGAAAAGTAATCAATTATGCACACACACACCCATTCTGTCTGCTGTACAGAAAAGTGAATCAGCTATGCATGGACATATATCCATTCTTCTTTAGATTATTTTCCCATATAGGTCATCAGAGAGCATGGAGTAGAGTTGCCTGTGCTATAAAACAGGTACTTATTAATTATCTATTTTATATATAGTAGTCTGTATATATCAATCCCAATCTCCCAATTTATCCCTCCCTACTGTTCCCCCTTAGTAATCATAGGATTGTTTTCTACATCTGTAACTCTACTTCTATTTTGTAAATAAGTTCATTTGTACCATTTTTGTTTTCTGATGTCAGTCTCACAGAAAATTTTACTCTTCCCTGATTTTCAGGGATAATAAAAGCACCGGTAGAAAGGTACATGAAGAAAGACACCGACAGGAGCCTACAAATTTGTTACACCTGCAGGCTGTCAAAGAAGAAGCACCAAGCCGACATTCTTTGTGACTTGCCCACCAGCCAAGGACTGTTTCCAACAAAATACTGGAGATAAAATCAGTAATTAACATGATAACACCATAACTCTTTGTAGGTGCTCCCCTTCCTCTTGCTTTTACCCTGATTTATTCCAACCCTCATTGTAAAAAATTAGTGAGGTTGTTGCTTAACCTAACTAATTGTTTAGTTAACTAATAACTTAACTAATCGTTGTTTAGTTGCTGAGGCATGACTCTTTGCAACCCCATGGACTGTAGCCCACCAGGCTCCTCTGTCTATGGGACTTCCCATCAAGAAAACCGGAGTGGGTTGCTACTTCATTCTCAGGGGCTCTTCCTGACCTAGAGACAGAACTTGCATCTCTTGCACTGGCAGGCGGATTCTTTACTGATAAGCCACCAGGAAGCCTAATTAAGTATTGTTGTTCAGTCGCTCAGTCATGTCCAACTCTCTGAGACCCCAAGGACTGCAGCACACCAGGCTTCCGTCTCCTTCACATCTGAACTGAAATGAACTGAGGGTGACAGCAAGGGCCAGCAGCTTCTCACGATGATGGGTGCCGCTGGGCTGCGGGAAGCTGCCATCTCTTACAGAATCTCCTCGGTGCAGAAACCTGTGTCCCAGGATATCGCACCTTACCCAGCATGGGATGAAACTGCAAATGAACTTCACCTCCTACACACACACAGACAAGAGCGGAATTTGTGGGTGGCTCAAGGTAGAAAGTTAAAAGCAAATGACAGCAACCATAGGCTGTACAGGCTACTGGGAAAATAAAACTCTTAGGACCCAGTTCTTTGTTTCCTGGCACTGAAGAATCCAATTGTTAAATCAAAGACCAAAAGATGCTTTTATTTTTGGACCACTTAGCTTCTGCCCATTTCCTAGTCAATTCAGTTCAGTTCAGTTGCTCAGTCATGTCTGACTCTTTGCGACCCCATGGACTGCGGCACGCCAGGCCTCCCTGTCCATCACCAACTCCCGGAGTTTACTCAAACTCATGTCCATTGAGTCAGTGACGCCATCCAACCATCTCATCCTCTGTTGTCCCCTTCTCCTCCTGCCTTCAATCTTTCCCAGCATCAGGGTCTCTTCCAATGAGTCAGTTCTTCGAATCAGGTGGGCAAAGTATTGGACTTTCAGCTTCAGCATCAGTCCTTCCAATGAACATTCAGGACTGATTTTCTTTAGGTAGAATTGGTTGGCTCTCCTTGCAGTCCAAGGGACTCTCAATAATCTTCTCCAACACCAGATTTGAAAGCATCAGTTCTTCAGCGCTCAGCTTTCTTTATAGTCCTACTTTCACATCCATACATGACTACTGGGAAAACCACAGCTTTGATGAGACGGACCTTTGGTAGCAAAGCAATATCTCTGCTTTTTAACATGCTGTCTAGATCAGTCATAAGTTTTCTTCCAAGGAGGAAGCATCTTTTAATTTCATGGCTGCAGTCACCATCTGCAGTGATTTTAGAGACCAAAAAAATAAAGTCATCCACTGTTTCCCCATCTATTTGCCACAAAGTGATGAGACCACATGCCATGATCTTAGTTTTCTGAATGTTGAGGTTTAAAACAACTTTTTCACTCTCCTCTTTCACTTTCATCAAGAGACTCTTTAGTTCTTCGCTTTCTGCCATAAGTGTGGTGTCATCTGCATATCTGAGGTTATTGATATTTCTCCCAGCAATCTTCATTCCAGCTTGTGCTTCATCCAGCCCAGCGTTTCTCATGATGTACTTACTCTGCATATAAGTTAATAAGCAGGGTGACAATATACACCCTTGATGTACTCCTTTCTGTATCTGGAACCAGTCAGTTGTTCCATGTCCAGTTCTAACTGTTGCTTCCTAATCTACATACAGATATCTCAAGAGGCAGGTCAGGTGCTCTGGTATTCCCATCTCCTTCAAAATTTTCCACAGTTTATTGTGATCCACAAAGTCAATGGCTTTGGCGTAATCAATAAAGCAGAAGTAGATGTTTTTCTGGAACTCTCTTGCTTTTTCGATAATCCAACAGATGTTGGCAATTTGATCTCTAGTTCCGCTGCCTTTGCTAAATCCAGCTTGAACACCTGGAAGTTCACTGTTGAAGCCTGCCTTGGAGAATTTTGAGTATTACTTTACTAGTATGTGCAATGAGTGCAATTGTGCAGTAGTTTGAGCATTCTTTGGGCATTGCCTTTCTTTGGGATTGGAATGAAAACTGACCTTTTCCAGTCCTGTGGCCACTGCTGAGATTTCCAAATTTGCTGGCATATTGAGTGCAGCACTTTCACAGCATCATCTTTTAGGATTTGAAATAGCTCAACTGGAACTCCATCACCTCCACTAACTTTATTCATAGTGATGCTTCCTAAGGCCCATTTGACTTTGCATTCCAGGATGTCTGGCTCTAGGCTGGTGATCACACCATCGTGGTTATCTGGGTCATGAAGATCTTTCTTGTACAGTTCTTCTGTGTATTCTTGCCACGTCTTCTTAATATCTTCTGCTTCTGTTAGATCCATACCATTTCTGTCCTTTATTGTGCCCATCTTTGCATGAAATGTTCCCTTGGTATCTCTAATTTTCTTGAAGAGATCTCTAGTCTTTTCCATTCTATTGTTTTTCTCTTATTTCTTTGCATTGATCGCTGAGGAAGGCTTTCTTACCTCTCCTTGCTATTCTTTGGAACTCTGCATTCAAATGGGTATATCTTTCCTTTTCTCCTTTGCCTTTTGCTTCTCTTCTATTCACAGCTATTTGTAAGGCCTCCTCAGACAACCATTTTGCCTTTTTGCATTTCCTTTTCTTGGGGATGGTCTTGATCCCTGTCTCCTGTACAATGTCATGAACCTCCATCCATAGTTCTTCAGGCACTCTGTCTGCATATCTAACCCCTTGAATCTATTTCTCACTTCCACTGTATAATTGTATGGGATTTGATTTAGGTCATACCTGAATGGTCTAGTGGTTTTCCCTACTTTCTTCAATTTAAGTCTGAATTTGGCAATAAGGATTTCTTGGTCTGAGCCATAGTCAGCTCCAGGTCTTGTTTTTGCTGACTGTATAGAGCTTTTCCTTCTTTGGCTGCAAAGAATATAATCAATCTGATTTCGGTGTTGACCATCTGGTGATGTCCATGTGTAGAGTCTTCTCTTGTGTTGTTGGAAGAGGGTGTTTGCTATGACCAGCGTGTTCTCTTGGCAAAACTCTATTAGCCTTTGCCCTGCTTCATTCTGTACTCCAAGGCCAAATTTGCCTGCTACTTCAGGTAATTCTCTACTCCCTACTTTTGCATTCCAGTCCCCTATAATGAAAAGGACATCTTTTTTTGGGTGTTAGTTCTAGAAGGTCTTGTAGGTCTTCACAGAACCGTTCAACTTCAGCTTCTTCAGCATTACTGGTCAGGGCATAGGCTTGGATTACTGTGATATTGAATGGTTTGCCTCAGAAACGAACAGAGATCATTTTGTCATTTTTGAGACTGCATCCAAGTACTGCATTTTGGACTCTTCTGTTGACTATGAGGGCTACTCCATTTCTTTTAAGGGATTCCTGCCCACAGTAGTAGATATAATGGTCATCTGAGTTAAATTCACCCATTCCAGGTCACTTTAGTTCACTGATTCCTAAAATATCAACATTCACTCTTGCCATTTCCTGTTTGACCACTTCCAATTTGCCCTGATTCATGGACCTAACATTCCTGGTTCCTATGCAATATTGCTCCTTACAGCATCAGACTTCACTTCCATCACCAGTCACATCCACAACTGGCTGTTGTTTTTGCTTTGGCTCCATCTCTTCATTCTCTCTGGAGTTATTTCTCCACTGATCTCCAGTAGCATATTGGGCCCCTGGGGATTTCATCTTTCAATGTCCTATCTTTTTGCCTTTTCATACTGTTCATGGGGTTCTCAAGGCAAGAATACTGAAGTGGTTTGCCATTCACTTCTCCAGTGGACCATATTTTGTCAGAGTTCTCTACCATGACCCGTCTGTCTTGGGTGGCCCTACACGGCATTGCTCATAGTTCCATTGAGTTAGGCAAGGCTGTGGTCCATGTGATTTGGGTGGGGCTGTGTTCCCTCCCTGTTGTTTGACCTGAGGCCAAACTATGGTAATGATGATAATGGTGACCTCCTTCAAAACCTCCCGTGCACGTACTGCTACAATCAATGCCCCCAACCCTGCAGCAGGCCACCACCGACCCACGCCTCCGCTGAAGACTCCTGGACACTCACGGGCAAGTCTGGGTCAGTCTCCTGTGGGGTCATTACTCCTTTCTCCTGGGTCCTGGTGCACACAAGGTTCTGTTTGTGCCCTCCAAGAGTCTGTTTCCCCAGTCCTGTGTAAGTTCTGGCAACTCCATGGTGGGGTTAACAGCGACCTCCTCCAAGAGGGCTTATGCCCCACCCAGATCTGCTGCACCCAGAGCCCCTGCCCCGCCGCAGGCCACTGCTGACCCGGACCTCTGCAGGAGACACTCATACCCAGTCTGTCTCAGTCTCCGTGGGGTCCTGGGTCCTGGTGCGCACAAGGTTTGTTTGAGCCTCTGAGCGTTTCTGGCAGGTATTTCCTAGCATCAGGGGTAGTAACAAGTGAAATGCAGTTGTACCTAAAGGAACTCACTCCTTCCATTGGGAGCCCTTCCTTTAAAAGTCTTCTGAGAGAAGTGAGAGAGGAACGTGAGAGAAGGAGAGGGAGGAGGTAGCCTCTCCAAGCTAACGGCGGGGGGCCAGCACCCCCTTCAGGCATCAGCAGACAGAGTCGGTCAAGGATGAACAAACTCAGCCCAGCTGCAGCTGGTGACGAACGACTGAAGCATCAGCGTTGTCCCAGTGGCTGCTACAAACGACGCCCCAGACGCCCTTCTCATATACTTCTACTGTGCCTTCAAAGGTGCTTTCGCCACCATGAAGCCAGACTGACCCTAAATGGAAAAGAATCCCCAAATCCTTGAATAGAACATAACTATTTGAACATACTGAACAAGTCCTCGGGTAGCAAGCTGAGAGAACCAGGCTTTCACTGTTCACAGCAAGTCCTTCTTTCTTTAAATGAGGATTTAGCAGGCTCTTTTTTTTTTTTTAATTAACATCCTGATGTCAGTGCTAAGAATACTTTCTTTTTCAATCCAGGCAAACATAAGTCCAAAGGGAAAAAGTGGAAGAATGTGACTAATGGCTGATATTGCATCCCACATATTTGATTACATCACATATGAAGTTCTTATCACTTATACATCACCTTCCATCTCCACAAGAGGTCACAGATTAAAAAAAAAACAGAAACAAACAGAATGCTGTTAACAAGTTACCTGTTATCAGCTGTTGTATCTTCCTTCTACCTGCTCTTCCACTAAAGAATAAAATGTTTTTCCCCTTTTAGCCTCTACCAGTAGTTGTGAGAAGTCTAAAGATAATGTCTAAAATTTCAGAAAGGTGTTAAGTGTCAGAAATATTGTCTAAAGGTAGTCATAGGGAAACTGCCCCTAGGGAGAGTGGTGTGGTGTAACTGAAAGGCCCTGGAACTTCACTTCTCTTTACACATCATCCCCACTCAGTTGCTCCACAGTCCATAATTTGAGTCATTCTTCTCAGTCTTAAAAGAGTCAAAATTTAAATTAGAGCATCCCTGGGAAGATAGTATGTTAAGTCTTATCCCTTAACTGTGGATCAAAGTGGTTACTAGGCTCACTGTGGTGATTATTTCATAACATATGCAAATTCCAATCACTATGCAGTACATCTGAAACCATCATAATAGTGTAAATCAAATATATTTCAGGTTTTTTTTAAGTGTGCATCAAAGGACTACATTTCTCTTCTCACTGGCACTTGTTTTTAGAGTCAGTCCTGAGGCTGCAGTTGAGACATATGCAGAGGTAGAATCAAACTCAGACAACTTAAAAATTTCATAAAAGTCTGTGAAAAGTCACTTAAGATGACCTTTATCTCCTAAGTAAATAGGTTAAGAAATTAAATTTTACTAAAAATTTCTGACACATTTTACATATTTCAAAGTAATCTATGGCTTTATAATTATTTTTCAAAAATAACAGATTCTAAATCATCCATTCATTTCATTTGCACCAGCCTAGTCACCTATCACTATTATTTTCCACACAATCATCCTTAAAAAAAATGTGACTATTTAAGAAACACATATCTTATCTCTCATGATAAATACAAAGTGTCATTTAATTCAAACAAGAGGCAAGAACAAATGGAGGCAAAGTTGCACTGCCAAATCCTGACGACTCAGGAGAGAACATGGGCGTGCATCATTCATATGGCAGATAATCTAAAACTCATTCATATATATTCTAACCTTCTTTAATTCAGACCAAGCAAGAGGAAGCCCTGTCTAGCTCAGTGAAAATGTTAGGGGGAAACACCAACTGAAGCCGCTCGCCCTGGCCAGGCACCACGGTAACCATCCGCACAATTTATTTTATGACAGGGGGTCCTGGTAAAGAACATGAAACTGACAAGCCACCACCAACCAGAAGAATTTGGGAAAGCTCCAGAGGAGACACCAAACCCTAGGTCCTACCAACTTCCCAGAATCCTCCTCGCTGGAATCCATCTTGACTGGGCACTGCCTGTACCAACAGGAAGGACCTGAGTCAGAATGACTGGCCAGAGACGACCCGGAAACTAATCACCACAGACCCCGAGACTGAGCCATGCGGCAGAGCAGTTCTCCTGGGTTCCCTGACCCTACTGCTCTCCACCCGGGCGCCCCTTCCCAATAAAATCTCTTGCTTTGTCAGCACATGTGCCTCCTCAGACAATTCATTTCTCAGTGTCAGACAAGGGCCTTAGAAGAGGTCCCCCTTCCTGCAACCAAAAGTGTGAACTATAGAATATCTTTAAAGAAATATGTCCAAAGAGTTTAACTGAACTTTAATGATTTTTTATAATCACAAAATGTCTTCAATAGAGACCCACATAATACTAATATCATGCACAGTAAAAATGTCTTTTGATTTTTTTCCAAATCAAAGAATTCATTTGTTCAGCTCAAACACATGTTATTTGAAATCTGAAAGTTTAATCTGAAAAGTGAAAGTCGCACAGTCATGTCCGACTCTTTGTGGCCCCATGACTTACAGTCCATGGAATTCTCCAGGCCAGAATACTGGAGTGGGTAGCTGTCTCCTTCTCCAGGGGCATCATCCCAACCCAGGGATCAAACCCAGGTCTCCCACATTGCAGGCGGATTCTTTACCAGCTGAGCCACCAGGGAAACCATTTAATCTATTATCTGTTTATTAATTCACCACCACCACAAATACCACCACCATCAAATTATTCATGTCAAAGGGTTGGACAAACGTTCTAGTAATGAAAACAAACTGGAACTCTATTTATGCATGTTAAATAATCACAATAAAATGCAAAATATTGCCCAAATCACTAAAAAGCTTTCAAAGAAGAAATGATGCAGGAATATTATCTAAATGATTAAGGCATCCACAAATGAGGAGGAGAAAACTCTGCATAATGTGTAATTGTTACCGTAACATCATTGTAACAAAAATGATAGCACTGGAAATAATTTCCAGGTCAACTATAAGTTCTACCATCATTTCTCACATGCGCCAAACATGCTGTGAAAACCTGGATTTGTTTATCTGTATTTGCTATATGGCAAGAAATGTGGAGTGCTCATCCAATTTTCCTTTTACAAATGGATACAAATATTTGCGATTCTGGAAAGGCAGTTTGCATGTCAATGAGTAACAAATTCTCTGGCAGAATCCATTCTCAACTCCAACATCCCCAAAGCACACACCTGCCTGGCAGTGCCCCTCCACATAGTTTGTCCTTTCCTCACGCCATAAAAATTTCCAAAATATCTGAGTAATCATCTACCTTGAACTCAGTATTTCTTACTGGTATGTAATTCCATGAAGTTTATACTTCTAATAATCTTTTGAAAGAACTTTAAAAAAAAAATCAGCATGATAATATGCCTAAGATAATAAAAGCAAGAACACATAATTCACAGTACATACATTTAAGACAGGCAGTGGTTTTTGTTTGGTTTTGGTTTTACTTCGTTCTTGCTTCACTTAGCTCTCTTAGAATGCTTAAGACGGTCAAACTGTCACTGGTTTCCCTTAATTTATGGATGAGGAAGCTATGGAGCCAATCAGCTGGGCAGTTGCAGAGCCATGACAAACTGCCTCCCAGCTTCCCTCCCTTGCTACCCGTGCCTTGCCTCCGAACCTGAGCAAAGACTTGGGATGCAATAAGCACCTTTCCATAGTTCAGGTACCACTTTATGCAGTCTGCCATGTGGGCATTGACCAGCATGGTGAAATATTACAACAAATCCACCAAACATTACATGGGAATAAACTAGCCAGGCAGATCCATAAGACAGTCTTAAGAGTTTCTCTATACTACACAACATGAGACAGGTGGCTTTCTGGTGATCTATATTTGAGGCTAATCCTCCAGCGGAGGCCAGTCCCATGGGCTGTACAAATTTCTAGGACTACACATTTGCACAAATTTATAGGTATGCAATTACAAGAGGAAATACCCTTAGCTCAATAAAAAAAAAAAAAAAAAAACCAGAGAGAGGATAAAACAATAAAGCAATCCACAAAGGCCCGAGCCTGCTAAACTCATTTCTATTACTATCTTCCTAACAATAAAGTTCTCCAGACGAATCCTAGACCAGATTCTTTGGTAAATAGTGCTCCTCTGTCCCAGCCTCTTATCACCAAAAGTCAATCTGTCTTCCTTGGTTCATACTTTCCTACCTCCGCCCACCACTTTGCGATGTTCCTTATAGTCTCAGCTCATGTCTCTCACCAACACCTCAGTGAATCCAGAGTTGCATGGTCTTAAATTCTCTCATGTGCCAATTTGATGGAAAATATTCTATTCTAAATATTCCTATTTTTAAAAAGTGTTAATAACAATAATCTAAAATTTGAAGTCTCAGAGGTTTTAGATCTCAACTATAGTGGTCATTACTAATTTACAGACTAAACCAGTAATAGAAAAAAGTCTGGAACTATAAAGCTATGCATGATGGCATGTCATGGAGAGGAGCCCCCCTCTTTCATGAAAAGGATTATTGCAAAAAACAAAGAAAATTGTCAGTTGTACCAGCCTGTTGGTATTAACAACTACCTAAAGGCAAAATGTGCCAATACACAACAATGGTCAGAATTCTACTACCTTAATTCCCTGCCAAAAATGTTGAACTTGGGGTAGGATGTGGCAGGGAGGTTCAAGAAGAAGGGGACATCCATGTACCTGTGACTGATTCCTGTTGATGTGTGGCAGAAACCAACACAATATTATAAAGCAATTATCCTCCAATTAAAAATGAATACACTTTTAAAAAATGTTGAAATCACTGTCATTTTAGTTTACTACTATTTTTTATCATGTAAACATATCTCCAGTTTTATAAAGGAAAAGGAACACGAAAGATTTTTGTTACAGAAATTTGCTTTATGGATAACTTAGCTAAAAACAAATAGGGATTCCTAAAACAAAGAGACATTCCAGAGGGGTTCTCTTCTGCCATGTTATCAGTCTCACTCAAAACAAGGTAATCTAGAGAAAGAGAGCTAACTAGATTAAAATTCTCTTCACAAGTTTCATTGGTTCTCAAGGCTATTGCAGTGGGCTGAATCCTTTTCCCCCCAAAAGATGTTGAAGGACTGACATCCAGTGACCGTGAATGTGTGAATTTATTTGGAAATAGGGTCTTTGCAGAGGATCAAGATAAATGAGGTCATGAGGGTGGGCTCCAGTCCAGTATGACTATGACTTGTAAAAAGGAGAGATTTGGACAGACACACATAGGAAGAACGCCATCCGGAGGTTGCAGTTACATTTCCACAAGCCAAGGAACTACCGGAAGCCAGGAGACAGCCCTGGACCAGATCCTTCCCTGGTGTCTGGAGAGGAAGTATGGCTCTGCTGACACTGATCTTGGACTTCCAGTCCCCAGAACTGTGAAATAACAAGTTTCTTTGTTTAAGCTACTCGGTCTGTGGTACTCATTACAGCAGCTTTAGCAAACTAATAGACCCGTTCTGGTATTATTCCTCCATGGACAGCTGGCAAAACCTCCCTTCTCACCGTCCACACTTCAAGAAGACCTAAAAGAAATATCAGGAAAGGAACCAAACAGGTCAGCTATCTTTGTTCTCTAAATCCAGCTCATTCCAAAATCAACCAAATGAAAAGGTATGCCGATTTAGTAAACTCCTTAAAATATACAATAGAGCTCACTCATGTGACAGAAGTGAAGTGAAGTGAAGTCGCTCAGTTGTGTCCGACTCTTTGTGACCCCATGGACTGTAGCCTACAAGGCTCCTCTGTCCATGGAATTTTCCAGGCAAGAGTACTGGAGTGGGTTGCCATTTCCTTCTCCAGGGGATCTTCCCAACCCAGGGATCGAACCCAGGTCTCCCGCATTGCAGGCGGATGCTTTACCGTCTAAGCCACCAGGGAAGTCACGTGACAAAAAAAACACCCAAAAACAAAGATCCATTCCAGTAGTATTCTGAACAGAATTAAAAATAAATATTTCTGAAATCTTGTATAAATCACAGTTTGATAAATGAGTAATAGAAACTTAATGTTATCACCCAAATCCTTTCTCATCATTAATGAACTTCACAGAGGCACAAAATAATTAATTTTAGTCAGCTCTATTGTTCTGGTGGAATCAGAAATTCATGCTGGTGACGTCAAGCTATTATTTAGATCTTTGACAAAAAGTATACTCAAAGCTGAAAGTGATGTAGAAATTTCAGTTTACGAACTACTAAAAAAACAGAACAAAGGTCCATTACATATTGGACAATTTAGCACATATATTTGACAATGAATTAAATATAATCGCATGCCTTCTACCAAAGGCAAACTTGGAAAAATATACTAAGTGATCATTTTTTGTCTTAATTATAAAATACACACAAAAAAATCACATTGCCTAAAAACAACTGAATAGAGCAATGGTTAGTTGAATTTTTCAAGTACAGTTGGGGAGGCTACATTAATTTTTATGTTTTGTTTTGTTTTTTCCTACAGCTTATTTGATAGAATTCAGGTATTCTATTTGGTCAATGATTACACTTACCCGTAACTGAAATCAGTTTAGCATTGCAAAATAATAGATTTTATTCAAATCATGCCATGTCAAAATGAAATCATCTTTTAACATAGGAAGCAACCCCTTAAATATCCAACTGAACTATACTCTCCCCATTAGTCCACATCTATAATTCATATTAATTGTTCATCTATTATTTATGTAGATACCTTTTGTACTAAGAAAAATAAGAACTTGTCAGGTTCAAAATGAAAGCATATCTACTGAATAAGCAATTCTACCCATTTACATTGGGCTTACATAAATTTATAAGCCCATCTGGGAGATGGTGAAGGACAGGGTAGCCTGGAGTGCTGCAGCCCATGAGGTCGCAAAGAGTCGGACACGACTGAGTTACTGAACACCACCACCACCCGTTATTCATGCGTTTAAAACATTATATAACATTATGCAAAAGAAGAAGACAATACATGCGTTTAAATAACTTTAGCAGAAAATTTTACAAATTGTGTCTGAACTATCCACTGTTCAGTTCAGTAGCTCAGTCCAGTCCACACATAAACACATAGTGTGGGTATTAACCTTTTATTGTACAACTGTAAGTGATGAAAGTAAACTACACTTAATAGTAAGTTTATCTGTCTCCCAGAGTACATATCACAGGAAAGGTAATAAAAAATGCCTAGTATTATCTTGACATTTCAACCACAGAGTGGGCATCCTTAACCAGAGGACTTAGGTGATTTCTTATTCATCTTTCTAAGTTCTGTTCCTGGGCTTCTCTGGCAGCTCAGCAGTGAAAAATTTCCCTGCCAATGCAGGAGCCTTGGGTTCGATCCCTGGGTCGGGATGATCCCCTGGAGAAGGAAATGGCAACCTACTTCAGTATTCTTGCCTGGAAAATTCCATGGACAGAGGAGCCTGGCGGGCTACAGTCCATGGGGCTGCAAAAGTCAGACACAACTTGTCAAAAAAACAACACCTACAGCTTACAACAACAACAACAAAAAAAGAAGCAACTAATCTTAGGAAACATCTTGCTAAGAAATGCACAAAAGAAACAGAAAAGGCACAGATGCTCCCAGACACAGCTCAAAGACTGGCGGCAGCCTGACGCGGACATGCTGGGTGCAGTTCCTGGAGAAGGCGCTTGGGGGCAGCACTCTCGCTGCTGAGGGGTGTGCGCCGCCTCCACAATGTTCAGCTGCTTAAGTCGTGTTCCGCTCCGCGACTCCATGGACTGCAGCAGGCCAGCTCCTCTGTCCTCCACTCTCTCCCTGAGTTTATAACAGCCGCTAGCAAAACAAACGCTTAAAGCACTTTTCAATTTTCACCATTTTTCATAAAAGTGAAAACTATCTTTGGATGTCTTTTGGTTAGCGAAAACAAGTACTGATGTAGGTCTTTCTTAAAAGCGAAGTGGCATAAACCAAACTTTCAAAAAGTGAGGGACACCTGTGTGAGGACTGTAAGGTCAGGCCATCCCAGACGGAGTCCCCTTGCTCTGAGGACATCCATCGGTCCCTGCGTTACCTACACCCTACTCACGTGACTGACCTTCCCTCTCAATCACATAGCCTCATCATAAACTCTTGCACACCCGCCCCAACTCCAGCTAGGGACTGTGAATTCTTAGAACAGAGCACCGCCCGATGACAGCTCATCAAAGGGGTGGCGAGAGAGCTGTGCTCCTCTGCTGGTCTCCCTGGTAACCAGGGCCAACCTGACCACTCATTCCCTCTATAACTGGTAACCTCCCTCTCCACCTCCCAGCCCCGACTCTCACCCCATTCCTCCTACCTCGCACCCCCTATCTCAATATGAAATCTGGAATAATCATTAGTCTAAGGATAAAAGCTACACTTTGAAAATAATGGAATCAAGAGAGTAGCAGAAAGACGGAGATGTACTATGTTGGAGCCCGACTTCTTGTAATATGAACAACAAACCTCCTTATTCCTTCAGTCAATTTGAATTGGGTTTTCTATTCTTTGCCACCAAAGCTACATGAACTGATCCAAGCCACACTCATATCCAAGTTCATCACCTGTTTTCTCTCCCAAATTTTCCACAGCCATCTTTATTTGCAGTTAGCAATAACGTATATACATTTTGTGTCAATCTTTTCCCTTCAACCTTATCATGAGCATTTTTCTATCTTCTATAGACAATCTTCGCAATTATCACTTAGGAGCAGCACCACACACCGACTCTGCGACCCCATGGACTGTAGCCCGCCAGGCTCCTCTATCCATGGGATTCTCCAGGCAAGAATCCTGGAGCGGGTTGCCAGGCCTCCTCAGGGGATCTTCCCCACCCAGGGATTGAACCCAGGTCTCTTACGTCTCCTGCATTGGCAGCTGGGTTCTTAACCATTAGCTCCACCTGGGAAGCCCTTAGGACCTGCACAATATACATCCAATAAAGGGATCTCTGAGTAATCCATTATTGCTGCACATTTAGGCTTGCCTTCACAGTTATAAAACCAGTTACTTTTACAAAGGTTACCTTCACACACACTGCATAAACATAAACATGTTCATATTTATATATGAATATATATATTTCATAAATATATATTCAGTAAGAGAGTGTGTGTATGTCTATCTGTATACAGTGTGTGTCCAGGATAATCAATAAAAGGCAATAGTAGCTGAATGTCTAATTTTCTTCATAAAATCTTTTTTCACATTAGTAAAGAGTCTGATAATGCCTCCAAATCAAAGTATTTTATATCTGCCTTAGCCTGTAAAGAAAATTGAGCTCAATATCTAAAATCCAGCCAGGAAATGTATCAAATCTGTTATTGCTAATAAATGATTTTAGCACCTGCTACACAGAATCAAGATGCAGCATTAAAAAAATTTAAAAAGAGACAGCTTTCAGCCAACTTTTTAATTAACCTTCACTTCAAACACCAGATGGACTTCAGAGAGCACAGCCTGTAAACAACAGCATTTATCCCACAAGTCCACTATCTCTATTTGAATCAGATTTGGGTGAACAGATTAGCAGGACACAACAAAAAGTCAGATCTATGAATCATTCTTTCTGGTAACATCTCAGTTATTAGAGCACTATTGTTTCTTATATCTATTTTACACATCAGTCACTTAAGGTTGAGTTCCACTCAGTTGCTTGTAACAAAGAGGAGTTCCCAGCACAGTGCAAGCAAGTCACCCCACATGCAGGGATTTCTTGTTCTAGTCAGGAAGTCGTAAATTACTGGGGCTTCCCAGGTAGCACAGTGGTGAAGACTCTGACTGCCAATGCAGGAGACACAGGAGATGGGGGTTCGATCTAGACGATTCCTCGGAGGAGGAAATGGCAACCTGCTCCAAGTATTCGTGCCTGAAAAATTCCATGGACAGAGGAGCCTGGTGGGCTACAGTCCATGGGGTCACCGAGAGACAGACACAACTGAACAACTGAGCGCATTACTGGAGATCATCCTGTTAATTCTTCCTGTAGAAATGTAAAAAGTAATCTGGCTCACTTTCAGTTAATAAATCATTCTGGTGAACTAAGTTGGTATTATCCCACACTGGTCAAATAACAAGTGTGGTACCATTTTCTAAAACCACACAAAAAGCTCCCATAGGCCTGCCACATGTGCATGTATGCTAAGTTGCTTCTCCTTGCGATCCTACCGTCTGTAGTCTGCCAGGCTCCGCTGTCGATGGAATTTTCCAGGCAAGAATACTGGAGTGGGTTGCCATGCCCTCCTCCAAGGGATCTTCCTGACCCAGGGATCGGACCCAGGGATCGAACCTGCATCTCTATGTCTCCTGCATTGGCAGGAGGGTTCTTCACCACTAGTGCCACCTAAATCTAGCAGGACTAAGTCACAGAATGGCAGATTCAGCTGACGTGACCACCCACCGCTATACAGCTTGGGTGGGTTCTGATGCCCTCCCCTGGTTTTCCCTGACTATGGCGATGAGTTTTCAGTTTCCAAATGACCTTGACTGCTCAGTAGAAATGCACATTCCCCAGCCAGATTCCTGAGACTACTTACACAGGATCTCAAGGCTAGAATCTAGGTATCTGCATTTTAATAAACCCCGCCCCCACCTCGCCCATGCCACAATTCTAATGCTTATTGTAAGAACTAGCTCCCGGGGCTGATTCAGGGTATTCCAATCCCCCAAAGATTCTTTGATCACTAATTTGCAAGTTTCACACAACCAGGGCCCAGGCATCATCTTCCTTGTTCTCAGACTTTTGAGCCACTGGAGTGTCCACGCCCTGAGCCAGCTCACCTGAGATCCCCCTGCCACCCCTGCAACGAGGTTTCAATCAACTTTCCACCTTGGAGGCACCAACTTCCTCATTGCTCTCCACGCAACCAGGTACATGAAAATCTGGCCTCCAGTGTATTTTTCAAAGGAGGGATTCCCTTACAATTAATCTTCTTTCCTTTTGTTGAAGCTGTTTTTTGTTTAAAAAACAAACAAAACAAAAAAAAAACCCTGGATATTTTCAAGTCATAAGACACTGGAAATCATGTGCATTAAACCAAACATAGTTTCATTTCTCTTTCCTTTTAAACTAGTCTTTAAGCTACAAAAATAGAATCATTAGACTTTTCTACAGGCTTCCCAGGAGGCTCATTGGTAAACAATCACCGGCATGGCAGGGGACACATGAAATTCGAGTTCCTTCCCTGGGTGGGGAAGATCCCCTGGAGGAGGAAGTGGCAACCCACTCCAGTCAGTGTTCTTGCCTGGAGAATCCCATGGACAGAGGAGCCTGGCGGGCTCCAGTCCATGGGGTCAAAAAGAGTTGGACACAGTTGAGCAACTGAGCACACAGACTTTCTACGTGTTCATCTAATTAAAGAGGAAAATGAGCTGTGAAGTGGAATGTGCACTATCTTATAATGTTCCTATGAGAATTAAATGAGAAAACTAATATATAAAATGCTTAGCTCAGCCTCAATCAATTGAATGAATCCTCAATCAATCCTACCTGTTACCATCAGGCTGGGCTGTTCTGGTATGTGCTCAGTGCTAGGAAAGTCCTTTGAATAAATCTATCCCCAAACTGCCTTCCTCCAGATAAGGAAACCAAAGCTCTGGGGGTGACGAGTCCTACTCAGCACTGCATAGCTACTGGCTGAGCCAAAGTGCACACCAGTGTTTTCCAGAGCACAATTCCATATTCTTTTCACCACACCATGATAGCTTTGTTTACACTCCTAACTGAAATGCAGAACCAAGAAAGCCATCGTTTCAGAACATGTCAGTCATTTTAAGGCATGACTATGCCCAGTCAGAAAGTGAGGAGTAAATGACAGACTGGGCCTGTGAGAGTAATGAAATTAATATATAGCCAGCAGATTGTTTTCCTGTTTCTTTTTTTGGGGGGTGGTGGGGAGTGTATTTATCTCCCATCTTGGGGGGTTTCTTTTGTTTCTCTTGTGTTCAGTCACTTTATTTCAGGAAGGACACACCATTATGCAGTGCTTAGAGTTTTGTCTAGTGAGAAATTAGCTATGAACATAAAGGTATCCCAAAGAGTCTGTTCTGATGTGAGGTTTAAATTTCTTTTCAACACAAGAGGGTGGGGAAAATGAACCACCATGCTGTTCTCCTCTTTCCGGATGTAAAATTTAAAAAATTAGGTGTTAGAGAACAATAGATCATTACAGTGTTTTAACTTTGAATTCCACTTATTTACATATATATGTATACACAATAGGAAACAGGAAATATAATAACACAAAAATGAAAAAAGTGTCAGTGTTTGCTAACCATGAGCTTTTACTAGAGACAATTTCATAGTAAAGAGTGAAACAGCACTAGGGCTCTCTGCTTGACATCACCTCAAATTTTTTATAGCCACATTGGCATTCTGTCTGTGTAACAAGTATAGCGATGACTTCATTCTCTAGGATGAAGGATAATGGATCTTAACCTTCCTATCACTTCCCTTTCACTCAAAGCGCTAATGCAACTGAAGGCACAGATAAATAAAAATTTCTGAAGGCAAAGAACGGCCCTGTGAAAGTTTAACCTCCAAATCACCAAAAGGTACAAAGTACAATACATCTCAGAATCACAATTAACGAAGCCCCTGCCACAGAGCTTGGATGGAGAGCTGCCAAAAAAAAAAAAAAATTTAAGGAAAATCCAAACTTTGACGAACTTTAGGTTTTTTCCCCACAACTAATAAAGAAAAAAAAAAAAGCCCTAATAGTAAACAAAACGCCACCAACTCAAAACAAAGCACTGTTCAAAGGCAGATGATTCACTTACATTAAATCTATTAATGTGATCTTTTACATTAATTAATGTGAAACATCTTACCAACTTTATCTCTTTACCAACTAATTCCGGTTTTCCACAAATAACATATACAGTTGAATACTGGCATTCTTGAAAACAGCACCTGACTATATCAAGTTGCTTTTTCCCTAGAATAGTTACTATTCCTATCTTTTCCCTTTGTTTCTTCTCCACTCACTGATATTTACCACGGTGTGCCCCAGAACATGAACATCATTTGACAAGTCGCGTTTTGGCCCAGAAAGTTTGCAAAAACTTTTTCAAATACATGTCAACTGCCGGCAGAAATTGAGGGACGGGGGTGGTAATTGATTGTCATATTAGATTTAATATTTCCCTTTCCAAAACAGGTAATTAGAAATTATCTTCTCTCTTGCTTTGCCACTTCTCCGTAAATACGGTACCATTCTCAAGGCACAGCTGATGGAGAAAACACACATCCACGCCGCGCGCGCGCACCCCCTTCCCCGCCCCCACACGCATCACCGTGGCCGGAGCCAAGCCCGCAGCCCGCAGCCCGCAGCCCGAAGACAAGCCCGGAGCCCAGCCCGCAGCCCAGAGACAAGCCCTCACCCAGGAGCCCGAGAGTGCAGTACCTTCCAGGGAGACTGTCACCCCAGGTAACCGCACACTAAGCGCGCCTCGCCAGTTCCAAGTCACGGTGCCAAGGGACGCGGACACTAAGTCCGTGGCCGTCCACCTTCACACCGAGCGAGGCAAACCCGCAACCCCACCGCCTCTCACTTTCTCCTCCAGGAGCACCTAACGCGCTCGCCCACCCAGGCGGGCTCCCCGCCGGCCCCCGGTCGCCGCCGCCCTGCGGCCACTCACCCCGTCTGCAGTCGCAGTAGCCCCAGTCCACCTTGCCGCGGGCGTTCCCGTAGAAGCACCAGGGTCTGCCCGCGCCTTCCGGACTCCGGCAAAAGTTGTGGCGCTGCCCTCGCAGTTGCGCCCAGCCCTCGGGGGGCGACCGCGCGAGGAACGGCGGCACGTCTGCCCAGCGCAGACAAGGGGCGCCGGAGTCCGTCACGTTGGCCCCGGGCGCGCCGGCGGGGCAGTCCCCCGGCGGCGGCCGGGGCGTGCGGAGGCCGTGCGCGCGCGAGGCGCGGAGCGCCGGCGGGGCGTGCAGGGCGCGCGGGAGCGGGGGCGGCGGCCGTGTCTTCTGTGGCCGCGGCTGGGAGGTAAGGGAATAAGGGTCCTGCGGACCCCGAGAGGGCGCATGGTGATGGCGGGGGTGGAGGGAATAACCGAGGACCGAATCAAAGCTGACCACGCCGGGGAGCGCCCCGAGAATCAGAGCCACCGCGAAGTGGGGGGGCGTCATGGTGCCGGAGCCGCGGCGTCTGGTCCATGCTCCCCGGCTCCGCCGCTTCTGAAGGGGAGGCGGGGGCGGCGCTGCGCGTCCCCGGAACCCCCGCGCCAGCCCCCTCCCGCCCTCCCGCGCGCGGACCGCCTCCCGCCGCGGGGCCCGCGGCCGCGCCCCTGCTCGCCGCGCCCGGGAGCGGTCCCGGGCGGGGAAGGCGTGCGCTCCGCGGAGCCCTGGCTCGTGGAGTGGACCCGCCGAGAGAAGGCGCGGACCCGGGCACTCTGCCCCCTGGCGGCGGGCACAGGCGCGCGGTCTCGCCCCGGAGCCGGGCTCCGCGCTGTCCTTGCCCGGCCCGGCCAGACCAGCTCGCTGGCACCCCGGCGGCCTCGGGGTGCCCGAGCTAAGTCCGAGGGTGCCAACGCGGGGGACGGTCTTGGCTGCTCCTTGCCAGCAGGCGACACCACCACAGCCCCTCCGTCTGGCTGCTGCCAAGCCTGCCGCCAGCCCCTGCAGCCCACCTCTCCTCCACCCCCTTGCCGCGCCTCATTTCCTATGTTTTGCAATATTTATAAGTGTGAATGGGTTTAGTCCCTTGATAAGTCCCGGGGTAAAAGTTATCTAAGCCCACTTGGAATGCCGAAGCCGTTTTCCTGAGCTGTGAGCTTCTCAAGGACAAGACCACGTTTCGTTTCCCTTTGTATCCCAGTGCTTAAAACTTAAAACCGTGGGCAACACTTATTAGGCTCCGATAAACATTTGCTGAAATTAAATTCCTGAACCGACCCAGGGAAAGCAGGTCGAGCCTTTCTACTTCCTGCCACCCACTCTCCACCGGAGCCCTGAACAACACCAGTTGTTTGGTTATTATTGGGATTCAGTGAAGCCCTCTTAATACCAAATTTCCTTTCTAACCAGAGAAGACTTCATCCGTCCGGGTCTCCATCCTATCCAAAAAGCCCATCCCTCTAACACCTGCCTCGTTTTGGCCGAGCATGGGACTTGAGTTAAGCCTACTCATTTGCCTTTCCACGGTGGACTCTGTCCACCGGCAACTCTATAGCTGTTGGCTCGACCTCAGCAAAGCCTTTTCAACAGCTCCCCCGACTTGCACCGCCCCAACTCTCCGGGCAGGGGGAAAAAAAAAAAAAAAGTTGCTTTAGAATCTTTTTAAAAATCCCTGAAGCTGGATGTTTTAGGGATTTCCCCTTTCAGTTGTTCCTGACTATGCCACTGAAGTTAAACAAGAAACAAGGGAGGCCAATAAAGAAGGTAATGTTTTGCATCCTGGCATAATCGTGTTGAAGGGTAGGGGAGACCGGCTGTCCCACAGTATCCTGTTGTTTAGTGGCTCAGTCGTGTCTGACTCTTTTATGACCCGGTGACTCTTTTGTAACCCACCAGGCTCCTCTGTCCATGGGTTTTCTCAGGCTAGAACCCTGGAGTGGGTTGCCGTTCTCCTCCGGGGGATCTTCCTGACCCAGGGATCCAAGCGAAGTCTCCTGCATCACAGGAAGTTTTCTTTAGTGCGAGCCACCAGGAATCCCATAGTACACTGTACTCCGAAGAAAACTTGAACATGACTTAAATGTTTATTGTTAAAACCTAGTTTCAGTTCGAAACTGAATGAATTTCCTACACCCAACTCGAATAATCTTAGTTTAACCATTCTGAATCATCTTACTGTTTTCTTAATTTTTCATTCCTGTTAATGAAATATCTGATTTCTACTTAGAGAAGTGGACAAATGAACAATATTAGGCATCCAGGAATGTGTTTATCAAATCTTCATTCAAGATGTTTTTACTCAAGATGCTTTTGCCCACTGTTTCATTTTTTTTAAACTTACACTTTTCTGATTCCAAAAGCATGGTTAAAACTGTACTTGGCGAAGAAGAGTAAAGTTAAATACATATTTGGGGGAAGTTGATTTACTTGTTTTAGTAGGGGTCAGCAGAATTCATCAATTGCAGATTCTTTTTTTTTCTTTTTTTCTTTAACCATTGATTTGTACACTTTATTTTTTTTAATTACTTCTTTATTTTTATTTATTTGTTTGTGCTGGGTCTTAGTTGTAGCACATGGGATCTAGTTCCCTGACCAGGGATTGAGCCCAGGCCCCTATATTGGGAGCAGGGAATCTGAGCCACTGTGGACCATCAGGGAAGAATCACAGATTCTGACAAATCATAGATTCTTTGCCTATAATAGGTGACAGTTCTCAAAGGAATCATGCTTTTTCTTCAAAACTGAGTCTCCACCTTCTGCCACTCACATGATGGTCCCAGAAAGGCTCACCTGGGGATTCTGAGTGGCCCGCTTAGGCCTGCTGCCCTCCTTTCTCTGCATGGCTCCCACACCCAGGCTTTCACACTTCCTGGAGTCTGGAGGCAGACCCAGTCCCAGCGCACCTATGCACCTTGGAGAGAGGAAGATAACAAGACAGAAGTGAGTAGAAGAGAAGATGGTTGGAACTGAGCTCAAAAGAGGAGGGACCCTGGTGTGGCCTCTTCTCCAGCTCGTTTCACACCTGAGAGGAGCTGAAGGTTTTCCAAGGTCCACTTAACGTTTAACAGGTTATGACGCTGACACGTACGACGTAGAGTTACACACAGAAAATTCCACATCTGGATGTAATCACTTCCATTTTAAAGCGTACCCTTTCCGAGATGATAAAACAGCATGTCGGTAATTGGACTGCGAAGTCAAGGGCCTCGATTTGGGTTTTGTCCTGTATTTTACGGGAAAGTATGACTTAAGCAGACGTGCTCTTTACATATTACTCCCCTCCTCTGCTAATCTCTTCCTTCCCTCTCTTCTTTCATTCCTCCTGGCTGCTACCAACATGCAGATGTTTAGGATTTCCAATTCCCCATCCAGTGGAGAAGATTCCCCATTCTCTGACACGTGTTTCTCGCCCCTGCCTCTGACACAGTACAGTATCTGTGTTGGGGGCTGGGGAGAAGTCTCCCCCCACCCCAGAGAGGCCCCACGCGGCCACCGCTCTCCCATCAGACTGCTCACCCAGTCACACACAGCAGAACTGAAGGAAAGGGGGCGGCAACTCCATCGTGTTACAGCTGCAAGAAGCCCACTATGGATTCTTTCTCTGCCTTCCAATCCTTTCAGCAGCAATAAAGGAGCAAGGAGAAGGAACAGAAGGAAACAGATGACGCTCGGCAGGCATTTCCCAGCACAAGCCTTCGAAAGCCCCATGAGGTCCCCAGTCTCTCTTGTCACCTCTGTAACCTCCAGTCCCATCAAGCAACCTGGGTGACAGGCTCAAGAACTCAACTGTCCCCAGCCTCCCAGCCAAAAGTCTAACAAGGGAAGTGAAGAGGGCCGTCTCCCTTCCACCTCACAGCAAGGAGGGTGCAGCCTTGGGGTAGAGCTGGGCCTGAGTACTGAATACATGTGCATACCTGCACTTTACTCTGGCAACTGTGTTATACGGGGACATTTGGTTTTCCGGTCGTTTAGGGGGTCATTGTGCTTTACCCACATGATGCACTGAATACACAGAGTTCTAAAACCGATGCACCAAATAACTTTTGGATAAGTTTCCACGTACAATTTGGATAACCGCCTGTATTTGGAAAAGCTAAAAGCAGTATTTGCTTGAACAATTCCAAGTGCAAAAATATTGTTAAAAAAGAAACACTGGGCACTGTTCTTTCACATAAAAGCAAAAATCTATTAAATAATATCAATAACATAAGTCCCTGTCTAGGGACTGTGGAAGATTTAAAATTATAAGACATTATCAGGCCGTTGGTCAAGGGGGGTGGATACAATAAAATAACATATAGTATTTAGTTAAAAGTTCTAGAAAATAAAAGAAAGATCCAGAAAACAAGTAATGAACTGCTAAATGAATGGCACAGTGGTTTGGGCAAAGGGCCTCTGTTGGCAGAAGTCTCTGGCAGTAGAGGTCAGGTTTATATCTCCTCCTCGTACTGATCACCCTCTGCTTTGCCAGCCCTCTGCCATGAAGACGTCTGAGGACCCACAATGGCAACAGCCATTCTGTATATAACCATATATAACCATGTGTAAGGGCTGCCGACCTTACTTACGGTGGCCGAGAGCCAAAGAAAAGTTCTGCTTGGCTCACTGTATTCATAATGCTTTTAAGAGGCATTTGATCTCTATTTTCCTTATTGTTTTAAATAGAATTTTATAAAACAGAATACTTTTTTGTTTCCATTTATTTTAAAAAGTTCATCTAACCTTGGTGTAATCTCTACATGGAAATTAATTCTGTAGATTCACTTTCAGGCTTACTCACATTATACGTAGGGTATATGAGGAATATAAATGTAAATATATAGATTTTCATTGTTGTTTTGTTGCTACGTCATGTCTCTTTTGTGACCCCATGGACTGTAGCCCACCAGGCTCCTCTGTCCATGGGATTTCCCAGGCAAGAACACTGGAGTGGGTTGCCATTTCTCTCTCCAGGAGATCTTCCCGAACCAGGGGTCAAATCAGCATCTCCTGCATTGGCAGGAGGTTTCTTTACCCCTGAGCCCCCCCAAAAGATAAAAGGTTAATTTGGGCCTTGAAATATCTTAAGCGAGTTCCCTTCGTTTCCTAAGTCAAAGGTTCAGCATCTTCAAAAAAGGGATAGTAGTCATGTTTCCAGGATAGATCTGATGGGGGAAGATAACTGAGAAAATGCCTATAAACTAATGAGCAGAGCACTCAGAAAGTGCCAACTATAATGTGGTAGGTTAGCTTCAGTAACTGCCTTTGAGTTCTTAACACCTCAGAGTAAGTCACTCTGAAAACCTGTCTCCACAAAGCAGAAAATCCCCTCGCTCCCATGCCCCTGCCCCTTGCTGCCTCCCAGCATCTCCCCTCTAAGACAGACAAGCATGCGTCCACCCTCGCTCCACTCCCCTGAGCACTAGTCCTGTCCCGTGGGCTTTCTCTCTCCTCCCCCGCAACAGGTTTGGTCCCTGAAAGCCAAAGTGTTACGAACAAACCCGAATGAACTTTCTGGTCAACCCAATACTAGATATTTTGAGTTAAAACTCTTCCTGAGCAGTCTGCCTAAGGATAATGCATAGTTTTCACATCTCTCAGTTGCAAGTGAGCTGTGGTCACTGGTAAAAGGAGTAAACAAATAGAAAAACCTGGCTAGAACTGTTTGCCCGTGATCTGGGAAGCACAGAATCTCCCCGTTGTAAAGGACTTAGAGGCCCAACTCTCTGTTAAATGCAGGAAGCCTTTCCAGAATTTCCTAACAAGTGGACTTCCAGGTCTTTTTTAAAAACTGTAGGTGGGGGAAATTTCTATTTGGAAGCCAGCTCACTCCGTCTCTAGAAAATCCAAATTGTTAGGAAAATCTTCCCATCTACTAAGCCACAAGTTGCCTCCAGGTGGAAACCTACTTTATCCAGCTATGATGCTGGTTATACTCTCCTACTGATTTAGAGTCCAGCAGACCTGGGTTCAAATCCCTATTAAATTATTTATTATTTTCCTGGCCTCTGGGGGGAGAGTGGTATTAAAGACTCCTTTCTTCCCAACTTCTTTCACGTTCAAGAAAGAGATGTCCTGATTTAGAGTGTGCAGATCCAAGAACAGCAATTGATTCTCATTACTGGACTCTCTTAATAGTATTATCATGGGAGGTATAGGTCTGTATAAGCATAAATGGTCAATGTCTTATTTTCCCTCCTTCTGCTTACTGTTTTTCCTACTTCATCACTGGAATCTTAGGGACCATGAAGTTGAGATTTGGACCTGGGCTGAGGTTGGAAGAGAGGGAGAGAAGCTGTTTAGCCGTTTGGTTGTTTGCCTCCTTGGAGGCTCATTGGTAAAGAATCTGCCTGCAATGCAGGGTACCTGGGTTCCATCTCTGGGTCTGGAGGATCTCCTGGAGAAGAGAATGTCAACCCACTCCAGTATTCCTGCCTGGAGAATTCCATGGACAGAGGAGCCTGGCGGGCTACAGTCTGTGAAGAAACAAAGAGCTGGATACGACTAAGTGACTAACATGTCCACCACTACTAGGAAACTATTTTGGGGTTTGGGATCAAAGCCTCAGCTAATTGTAAAAGGCTGTATTTGCCCGGCTTGTATCCTGTGCATAACCGTCCTCTGGGGAACTCATTGCCTGAGAATGGGAGAGGGTGGGGGTGGAGATAGGATTTAGGGGTCCTGGCTGCCCACTCATCCATCAATCATTGCTAACCTCCTTGAAACTAGAGTTTCCCTGTCTGTAATATGAAGATAACTCTATTTTACGAAGCTGTAAGAGTTAGAAACAGTATATTAAGGGCTGGACAGTGAGCACATGACTATCATTTAAGTATGTGAAGACAATTATCAGGACAAATATGGCAGTAAATGGCAACTCACGGAATTAAAAACAGTACCTCAGATATTGTTTACCCATTGCAGATTTCAATGGAAAAAAGTCACTCTTCTTCCACGTACCACACTATGATTACATTAAGTTTTCCACAGCTGCATATGTGGTTGTTATACAATAAACACAGTCACTGTTGTATTTGAGTTTACTCTTTAACTTTTGTCCATCTGGCAAAATTCCCCATAGCCTGTTCAAACTATGAAATCTTCCCTAATCAAATTCTGCTCTTGAAATATAGGTTAGCCTGGCATGCCGTACACATGGAATTTCTACAGCCACACATTGTTCCAGACTTGTTTTCATTGTAAAACCCCCAATGGAAAGAATCATGTGTTCTATAGTGATTGGTCTTTAAATGAAACCAATAGGTGATGGAGTATTATTCAGCACTGAAAAGAATTACTCAGCATGAAAAGATGTGGAAGGATCTTAAAAGCATATCTCTAAATGAAAGAAGCCAATCTGAATAAACTATATACTATATGAGTTCAACTATTTGACATTCTGGAAAAAACAAACCTGTTGAGACAGTAAAAAGATCAGTGGCTGCTGGAGGTTGAGGTGTTGGGGCAGAAATGAATAGGCAGAGCTTAGGGAATTTTTAGGACAGTAAAAATACTTCATATGATACTATCATAATGCATACATGTCATTATACATCTGTCCAAGTACATGGAATGTATACCACCGAGAGTAAACCATAATATAAACTATGGACTTTGGGCGATTATCATGTATCAGTGTAGGTTCATCAGTTGTAGCAAATACGTCACTTTGGTGGGGGATGTTGATAATAGAGGAAGCTATGCATGAATGGTGAAGAGGATATGTGGAAGTCTGTGTACCTTCCCCCTCAGTTTTGCTGTAAACCTAAAACTGCTCTAAAAATTTTAAGTCAAGTTTTTAAAAACGTCAGCCAATGAACAGTGAACAAATGAGATCCTCAAATAAAATGCAAATGAGCTTTTAATGCTTTTTTATAATATGATAGTGTAGTGTCTACAAGAGAGATCACAAACTAGCCACCACCAAGATGGACATGCCATCCAGATATATTTGTTTAGTGAAGCATTACTTTAATAATTGAACTGTATGTATCATTTAAAATCAGTAGCTCATCCATGAAATTATGGGTTACCAGCCTTCCTTGTGTGAGTGCATGTTAGAAAGCTTTTGGCTGCAAGTAAAAGACGCTTCGACTCAAACTGGCCTAAAGTCAGGTATTTTCGAGGATTATATGATCTCATTTGGTAGGCAGTACCAAACAATCCAGGTTGATTGCTTCGGTGCCTGACCTCACCCTTGAGGTGGCAGGCTCTGTATCTCTCTGTTTGGCTATCTGAGCGTTGGCTTCATCTTCAGACCTCCAACAAATAACAAGATATTACATCTAGATAGAGTTCTTGTCCGGAAGAAGAACATGTTCTTTCTGTGCCCCTTTTTCAGGAGCAAAATCATCTTTCCCAGAGGCGTCCAGGGATATTTCCCCGCACACCCTGTAGGCCATTCCTGGGTTCCATGCCTGTCCCTGTGGTTTCCCTGGTGGCTCAGTGGTAAATAATCCACCTGCCAAAGAGATGCAGGAGACACGAGTTTGATCCCTGGGTCAGGAAGATGCCCTGGAGAAGGAATTGGCAACCCGCTCCAGTATTCTTGCCTGGAGAATCCCATGGACAGAGGAGGCAGGAAGGCTGCAGTCCACGGGTTCACAAAGAGCGGACACAACTGAGCGTGCATGCACACCTGTACCTGCAACGCTCACTGACTGAAGGATAGACTTAGCTGTGGTTAGCTTGAACTAACTATGTGGGCACTTGGGAAGAGATCAACCGATGTACAATACAAATTGAAAAAATCAGAAGCTCTGGTACTGTGACATCCCTAGTTCCCACACAGTGACAAATGTCTATGGCTGTTTCCGTCCTTAGACTTAGGAAACAGTCCTCAATTCACCATGGGTCCTACCTGCCTGGACTTTGTAAGCATTTGAGTTTACTACACCCAGTTTATACTTTTTTATCTGGCAGCAATTTCATGCTAAATTATGATGTTTCACAAATATTTTAGCCTATGGATTCTGGAGACACATGATAAATGTCTACAGTGACATGAAAATGTTTTGTCCCACAATTTAGTGGTCTAAAACAATAAGCATTTATTATCTCACAGAGTTTCTGGGAGTCAGGAATTTGTGAGTGGCCAAACTGGGTGTTTCTGGCTTAAGATGTCTTATGAAGCTGCAGTCCAACCGGTGATGGGACTGCAGTTATCTGAAGGCCTGGCTGCGCTGGAGGAATTGCTTCCCAGATCACTCACAGGCTGTTGGCTGGAGGCCTTAGTTCCTCAACACATGGAATTCTCATAAGGCCATTCACAATAAGGCATTGGCTTCCACCGGGGCCAGTGATCCAAAAGAGCAAGAGCGTGACCAAGACAGAAATCATGAAGATTCTTATGATCTAATCTTACAATAGACATACTGTCACTTCTGCCATATCCTATTGCTCACAGAGTAAACTAACTGTGTAACGGTGCAGGAGGGGTGTGAGTTCCAGGGTTGCATTCTGCAAAACTGTTCTGTGCAGGAAATTTATACATATATATATATATTGGAATTTATAAAGTCCTTCTTTATTTATTTGGCTGCATCGGATCCCAGCTGCGGCACATGGGGTCTTTGTTGCATCATGCCAGATTGCGGCAGAGCCTGGACCGTCCAGCTGTGCCCACGGCCGGGCTGTCCCGCTGCATGGAGGATCTCCTTTCCCCAACCAGGGTTCGAACCCACGTACCCTGCATTGCAAGGCAGATTCCTAACCACTGGACCACCAGAGACGTCCCAGACAGGGAATTTAAACAGATACTTATTTACAGTGTGACTACATGAATTTTCCCAATGCTAAATAACTTGGAGGTGATTGTCAATTAAACAATCATGTCAGTGAAACATAGGGTCAGCTGTAAGCAAAGGTGTCTGAATATCCCTAGAATTACATCCCCCCTCTACATTATAAGCTAACTCAGTCTTGTTTTTTATCTGTTTGCAAAGGGAAAAAAACCAAAAGATTTTATCAATGAATTCAGGTCTCCAAACTCCTAGTAAAAGACTCCTAAAGTGTACCAGCTGCCTGATAAGACTTAATGTATCAACCAGTGTGGAGATATTAACATTGTAACAGGGACAAAAGAATGCATGGAATGGACAAAGGAATTAGGGGCTTTCAGGCATCCCCTGAACTGAGTCCCAGGAGAGCAGGAATTTGGATAAGGAGGAAGCCTCCTGCAACTGTGCCTCATGTAAGGCTGTCCCTAGTAGCATACTGATAAAGAAAAAGAAACATGAAACAGAAATAGCCCTGGTTTAATTTGATGGGAGTACTTCACAGTTGCCTCAGCGGTGAAGAATATGCCTGCCAAGCAGGAGACCACAAGAGGTTTGATCCCAGGGTTGGGAAGATCCCCTGGAGAAGAAAATGGCAATCCACTCTAGTATTCTTGCCTGGGAAATCCATGGACAGAGGGGCCTGGCAGGCTACAGTCCATGGAGTTGCAAAGAGGCGAACACAGCTTAGTGATGAGATCACAAAACTTCTCAGTATTCACCACAACTCCCAGAATTTTGTAATGCAGTGAAGTTTCTTGTCCAAGAAATTTAAGCTTCACCCATTGCTGTTGCTGTCCTACATACCCTCAAACCAAAAACCCCAAAGCATTAAAAAGGCTCACATTCCTGCATAACACTGCTACAACAACTAGAAACAAAATATGCTGGTGGAGTTGAGATCAGAAAGAATTTCTTTTCTCCCCCTTCCATAAAACAGTTACATTGTGAAGTACAGTTTGCCCTCATTTGGAGACTGAAAGATAGATGCAGTTTTGAAACAGAGATTCATTGGCAGTATTTATAACTGAGTTGTGTAATAAACTCGGGGCATTAAAACTATTAAACTACTCTTGACTAGTCTTTATTTTTAGAAGGCTTAGAAAACCTCTCTCCAGTGTTAAAAGTCTCTACATATGACTAAATGTTCTTTGCTATCCCCTGGTCATTAGAAAAATGAAACATGATCAGTCAGTCAACAAGAAAAGCAATACTAGGCCAACAGTGTCAGTTCTGTTGGAGCTCACTCCCGAGTCTGAGCAAAGGCAACTTCATGGATGTTTCTGGGTTCCATCTAGGAACCTGAAATAAGAAAAGTTAACTAACAAGGTTTTGTTCTGTGAAAGAACCACTATTAATGTAATGCTTATGTCTTGTGGAATGTTTGTCTTCAGGAATGTTTTAGGTAAATTATTTCAAAGACTCAACAATAACTTTGAATAATATTAACCTTTGGAACTTAACTAGCTCAACAGGGCATATAATGATGAAGGCAGAAAGAAGAAATCTGTTAAGAGATAGACCTCTTGAAGAGTTTTAAAATGCTTGAACACTGGAAATCAACACAAAAATCTGAGCAATAACATTAGTTTTAAGACTATAGATAATGCCATAATTTTGGTTCTTGATTGTGATACATAATAGTGTTTGAAAGTTATGATTTTATACTTCATAATTTTCTATGTTCTTTTATTTTCAAAATATGTTTGATAAAGATTTACACAGAAAGCACCAAGGGCACATTTAGTGGAATCCAAGCGAGCACTTAAAAATACATTGTCTACTTCATAATGAATTTTTCTCAAGTGGTTGGATGGAATTGTGCTGGGCTTCTATAAGCTCTTGAGTGAGGTGCTGGATCTTATTCATTTCTGGATCCTCATTACGAAGCTTCTCAATGAATATTTTCAGTGACTCTATTCTCTTGTCTAGTTCTCTTGATGGTTAGCTGTTTACCTTTGTGAGATGGTTGCCTGGGGTTAAATGCACATAAGGCAGTGAAATGCGGAGTTTTTTCCCTGCAAGTTAAATGAGTTTTTATGAAAAATGTTAATAAAAACAAAGAAGCTGGCTTTATTTACAACATCTTATTTTGCTACAGATATGTATCTTCCCATTATATTTTCTTTTTTATGCCCTTAGATGCAGATTGGATTAGCGATTCTAGAGGGACTGTGACCAAACAATTTTTAAGCATCTGGAGATGAATTTGGAGCAATGGCGATTTTTTAGAGTGCTTTTGGTGGTCAGGGTCAGTCATGCGCTTAGTTGCTGAGTCATGTCCAACTCTTTGCAACTCCATGGACTAGCCCGCCAGGCTCCTCTGTCCATGGGGATTCTCCAGGCGAGAATCCTGGAGTCAGTTGCCATGCCCTCCTCCAGGGGATCTTCCCAACCCAGGGATCGAACCTAGGTCTCCCACATTGTAGGCAGGTTCTTTACCGTCTGAGCCACCAGGGAAACCCATCATACAAGTGCAGAATCAATCGTGGAACTCACACAACCACACTGTATCCATCCTCCTGTTTTGCAAATACTGGAGAATGCTGTGATTTCAGCTTTTATAAACTTCACTCTAGCCCACCTGTCTTATGAAGTTGCAGGGTATTAAACAATCTTAAGAATGATACTGAATGAAAAAGAAATTGTTCTGTATGAATCAGCAAAAATGAACATAAGCTATGTTCAGGAAAAACAAGTAAATGGATCCAATATTTCAGGAAGTTATAAAGTTAAAAAAGAAATGTTATTAACGGCACTGCTGTATTTAAAGAAGGAAGATACGGTATTAACAATGCTGCTGTGGATGGTCCCTGACTGACAGTAGTTCAATTTAATGATTTTTTAACTTAATGGCAGTACGGTATGCATTTAGTAGAAATCATACTTCAGATTTTGAAGCTGGATCTTTTTTTCAGGCTAGCATTATATGGTATAATCTCATGATACTCAGTGGGAGCAGCTGCCTTCACGATCACGACAGTAAACAACCAACACGTGTTAATAACCATCTGTCTCCACACAGCCATTCTGTTTTTGACTTTCAGTGCAATATTCATATACATGAGCTAGTCAACACTTTATTATAAATTAAACGTTGTGTAGATGGTTTTGCCCAGCTGTGGGCTAACGTAACTGTTCTGAGCATGTTGAAGGTGAATGAGGCGAAGCTCCGATGTTTAGTAGGTTAGGTGTATTCAATGCACTTTCAACATACAATATATTCAGCTTACGTTTATAGGATATAACCCCGTGGTCAGTTGAGGAATATCTGTATTTCAAAGAGAAACTCTTATTCTATAAACTTAACTGTTCCTAAATCTAAGGGACTCTGTAGGAGTTGAGAATTTTTATGGTTGCTTGCTTTAAGAAAAGGGCTTCCCCAGTGGCTCAGCGGTAAAGAATCCACCTACCTATGCAGGAGACTCAGGTTCAATTCCTGGGTTGGGAAGATCTCCCGGAGAAGGAAATGCCAACCCACTGCAGTATTTTTGCCTGGGAAATTCCATGGGCAGAGGAGCCTGCTGAGCTACAGTCTATGGGGGTCGCAAAACAGTTGGACATGACTTAGTGACTAAACAACAATAACTTTTAAAAAAATTTATTTATTTGGCTATGTTAGGCCTTAGTTGCAGCACACAGGATCTTTGTTGCATCATGTGGCTTCTGCTTCTTTTTTTTAAAATTTTTTTCATTGAAGGATAATTGCTTTACAGAATTTTGTGGTTTTCTGTCAGACATCAATAAGAATCACCATAGGTACACCCATGTCCCCTCCCTCCCAGACCTCCCTCCCGTCTCCCTCCCCAACCCGCCCTTCACCCAGTCACAGAGCCCTGTTTGAGTTCCCACTGGCTGTCTATTTTACACATGGTATTGGAAATTTCTGCGTTACTGTCTCCTTACATCTCCCCTTCTCCCTTCTCTCCTCCCCCCATGTCCATACGTCTGTTCTCTATGTCTGTTTCTCCACTGCTGCCCTGAAATAAATTCATCAGTGCCATCTCTTTAGATTCTACATATATGTGTCAGTATACTATATTTATCTTTCTCTTTCTGACTCACTTCACTCTGTATAATAGGCTTTAGGTTCATCCACCTCATTAGAATGGATTCAAATGCATTCCTTTTATGGCTGAGTAGTATTCCATTGTATATATGTACCACAGCTTCTTTATCCATTCATCTGTTGACGGACATCTAGGTTGCTTCCATGGTCTGCCTCTTGTAAATAGTGCTGCAGTGAACATTGGGGTACATGTGTCTTTTTCAATTTTGGTTTCCTTAGGGTATATGCATAGGAGTGGGACTGCTGGGTCATACGGTGGTTTTATTCCTAGTTTTTTAAGGAATCTCTATACCGTTTTCCATAGTGGCTGTATCAATTTATATTTCCACCAGCAATACAAGAGCATTCCCTTTTCTCCACACCTTCTCCAGCATTTATTGTTTGTAGACTTCCTGATGGTGGCCATTCTGACTGGTATGAGGTGGTATCTCATTGTAGTTTTGATTTGCATTCCTCTAAAAATGAGTGCTGTTGAGCATCTTTTCCTGTGCTTTTCAGACAACTGTATGTCTTCTTTGGAGAAATGTCTCTTCAGGTCCCTTTCCCACTTTGGGTTGTTTGCTTCTGTGGTATTGAGTTGTATGAGCTGCTTGTGTATTTTGGAAAGTAATTCTTGGTCAATTGTTTCCTTTGCTATTATTTTCTCCCATTCTGAGGGTTGTCTTTTCACCTGGCTTATAGTTTCCTTTGCTGTGCAAAAGCCTTTAAGTTTAGTCAAGTCCCACTTGTTTACTTTCCTTTTTATTTCCATTACTCTAGGAGGTGGATCATAGAGCATCTTGCTTTGATTTATGTCATTGAGTGTTCTGCCTGTTTTCCTCTAAGAGTTTTGTTGTTTCTGGTCTTACATTTAGGTTTTTAATCCATTTTGAGTTTATCTTTGTGTACGTTAGGAAGTGCTCTAATTTCATTCTTTTGCATGTTGCTGCCCAGTTTTCCCAGCACCACTTATTGAAGAGGTTAACTTTGACCCGTTGTATATTCTTGCCTCCTTTGTCAAAAATAAGGTACCCATATGTGCATAGGTTTATCTCTGGGTTCTCTATCATGCAGGTTCTTTTGTTGCAACACACAGACTCTCTCTAATTTTGGAGTGCAGCTTAGTTGCTCCAAGGCATGTGTAGGATCTTAGTTCCTGGACCAGAGATCAAACCCACATTCTCTGCATTGCAAGGGAGATTCTTAACCACTGGACCACCATGGGAGTCCCAGTTGCTTACTTTTTATTTGCAAATAATAGAGGCAAGAGTTTCTTTTTTGTGTGTCACTAAGTATCTGCCACAATTTGTTCCAAACTGAACTTGTTATGAATGCCAACTCAAACTTTACATGAACTAATATGGAGCAAAGTATGAAGAATTATGAATAACAAACCTAATAAGTACTAGATCAAAAATGCATGCTTAATTCTTCAGATTTGTCTGCCTACTGAACCCTCACATTCAAAGCTTATGTTAGCAGTGTACATTTTATAGGCAAGAGAAGAGTCAAAATAACTGTCTTGACAATTTAGGTTAAATAATGAGTTGACATTAATTGAACACTTATGTTCACTAAGTGAACCACACTATTAACCGTAACATTAACCACATTATCAACCATACATTTAATACATATTTATTAATATTTCCTAAATTCCATAATAGAGGCATTAATATCCCACTGACAAGCGAAGAGAAAAGCGGCTTAGAGAGTTTGTTGTTTCCGTCCCTAAGTTGTGTCCAACTCTTCAAAACCCCATGGATTGCAGCCCGCCATTCTCCTCTGTCCATGGAATTCTCCAGGCAAGAATATTGGAGTGGGTTGCCATTTCCTTCTCTAGGGGATCTTCCTGAACCAGGGATCAAACCCGCCTCTCCTGCTTTGCAGGTGGGTTCTTTACCACTGAGCCACCAGGGAGGCCCATAGATTTCAGTACAAATATAGAGTTCACCAGTTCTCAAAGCAAAGATTCAGTAGATTTGATTAACTTCCAGTGTTAAACTGAAGGCTAGAATCAGGCTTTAGTTAATTTCTGCTGTGCAGCCATAGAAAAGTGGATTTCAGGGGCTTATTTGGGTTCAGTGACTGAATTTATCAGATAGATCTTCACACTTTAGTGCCAGCTGAATACATAGATCTGACCTGTTGAAAGGCTAAAAAGTCAAATGAGAAGATGATAGCTCATGAGAGACCACCTGAGCTGTTGTCTGATCAGTTTATGATTTTGTCACACAGGTGAATTTTAATGGCATGATTTGACTGTTATCAGTGCAAGCTCTGGATTCAGACAGCTTGAGTTCAAATCCATCCCAGTAGCTTACTATCAATTTGATCATTTGGGCAAGTTGCATAACTTACATAAGCTTTATAAAATTGTTACAAGAATTAAGTGGGATGATGCTTATAAGGCATTTATTTAGGTATGGCTCTTTGAGAAAGAAAAAGAGAGGGAAAGGGATCAAAAGAATATTAATTAAAAGTGAGAAGCAGTTCGTTAAAACAGGTATTTGAAAGCTGCTGTTCATAAACAAAAACATTTTTTGAAGAAATTATGTACTTATTATCATATAAGCAAGTTGCTTACTTCTTTTAGCTCAGTTTACAATTATAAAATGAGTTCAACTCTAATATTTACCTTGGGCTTCCCTAGTGACTCAGATGGTAAAGAGCCTGCCTACAATGTGGGAGATCTGGGTTTGATCCATGGGTCAGGAAGATCCCCTGGAGAAGAAAATGGCAATGCGCTCCAGTACTCTTGCCTGGAAAATTCCATGGACGGAGGAGCCTGGTGGGTTTATGGTCCATGGGGTCACAAAGAGTCAGACACGACTGAGCGACTGACAACAGTAATACTTAACTCAAGGATACTTGTTGGTGATGATTAAATAAAATAGTGCAGTAACAGCATAATACTTGGCATACAGTAAGTTCTGGATAAATGATAGCTATTAATATTATTGCCAGACTAGGACACCTTAGGATCGGGGAGGAGCACCGAAATAGAACAGGGCTTTCTATACTGCTTTGTTGATTTTGGCCCCAGATCAGGCCATTAGACTGTCTTCTGAGAACGAGGTTCAGAAGGAAGTTTGGACATGGTTTAGGGAAGTCACAGGTTCATTAACAGTTAGACTCAGCCTGCCCAGGAGCTGGGATAACATTAGGTGCTCGGGTTTCAAGTGGTCCATGCTTAAGAGCAAGCACAGCAGTCTTCTTCCAAGCAAAAATACTGATCCATAAACCTAAATGTTACCTGAAAGAACTCATACACTTCTGTATTTATTGTGTTGTAAAGAAAGACAAAGCAGATTGCTGGTTTCTGTAAATTTTAAGGAGCTCATCCTAGGCTTCTGCATGATTTCTTGGATAGTATAATAACAGGCCAAAGGAACTGGTTTCTAAAAGATGACGGAGTAGAAGGACGTGCGCTCATCTTCTGTGACAGCTCACTGCTGAGCAACAATCACCTGGAGAATGCTGGATCCCACCAAAAAAAGGTATCCCACATCCAAGGGCAAAGGAGGAGCCCAAACAAGACAGTAGGAGGGGTGAAACTGAGTTTAGAGTCAAACCCCATACCCACCAGAGATGCTGCTGCTGCTGCTGCTAAGTCACTTCAGTCGTGTCCGACTCTGTGTGACCCCATAGAGGGCAGCCCACCAGGCTCCTCCATCCCTGGGATTCTCCAGGCAAGAACACTGGAGATGCTAGGAGGGCTCAAACAAAGCCTTCTGTGCACCAGGAGACCCCACAGAGACTGAGCCAGACCTGCCTATGAGTGTCTGAGTGTCTCCTGCAGAGGTCCGGGTCAGCAGTGGCCTGCCGCAGGGGCAGGGGCTCTGGGTGCAGTAGACCTGCATATGGCATAAGCCCTCTTAAAGGAGGTCGCCATTAATCCCACCACAGAGCTGCCAGAACTTACACAGGACTGGGGAAACAGACTCTTGGAGGGCACAAACAGAACCTTGTGTGCACCAGGACCCAGAAGAAAGGAGCAGTCTCCCCCATGAGACTGATCCAGACTTGCCCATAAGTGTCCAGGAGTCTCTGGCAGAGATATGGGTCAGTGGTGACCTGCTGCAGGGTCGGGGGCTCTGAGTGAATCAGTCCTTGCAGGGGACCTTTTGAAGGAGGTCACCATTCATTATCTCCACCATAGTTTGGCTTCAGGTCAAACAACAGGGAGGGGACACAGCCCCGCCCATCAACAGAAAATTGGATTAAAGGTTTACTGAGCATGGCCCTGCCCATGAGAACAAGACCCAGTTTCCCCCTCAGTCAGTCTCTCCCATCAGGAAGCTTCCATAAGCCTCTTATCCTTCTCCATCAGAGGGCAGACAGAATGAAATTCAGGATCACAGAAAACTAATCAAGCTGATCTCATGGACCATAGCCTTGTCTAATTCAATGAAACTATGAGCCATGCCGTATGTAGGGCCATTCAAGACAGACAGGTCATGATGGAGAGTTCTGACAAAATCTGGTCCATTGGAGGAGGGAATGGCAAACCATTTCAGTATTCTTGCCCCATGAACAGTATGAAAAGGCAAAAAGATAGGACACTGAAAGATGAAATCCCCAGGTTGGTAGGTGCCCAAGATGCTACTGGAGAACAGTGGCGAAGTAACTCCAGAAAGAATGAAGAGATGGAGCCAAAGCAAAAACAACACCAGGTTGTGGATGTGACAGATGATGGAAGTAGTCTGATGCTGTAAAGAACAATATTGCATAGAAACCTGGAATGTTAGGTCCATGAATCAAGGTAAATTAGAAGTGGTCAAACAGGAGATGGCAAAAGTGAACATCGACATTTTGGGAATCAGGCAACTAAAATGGACTGGAATGGGTGAATTTAACTCAGAGGACCATTATATCTACTACTGTGGACAAGAATCCCTTAGAAGAAATTGAGTAGCCCTCATAGTCAAAAAAAAAAAAAAAAAGAATCCAAAATGCAGTACTTGGATGCGATCTCAAAAATGACAGAATGATCTTTGTTCGTTTCCGAGGCAAACCACTCAATATCACAGTAATCCAAGTCTATGTCCTGACCAGTAATGCTGAAGAAACTGAAGTTGAATGGTTCTATGAAGACTTACAAGACCTTCCAGAGCTAACACCCAAAACAGATGTCCTTATTATTTATAGAAGACTGGAATACAAAAGTAGGAAATCAAGAAACACCTGGAGTAACAGGCAAATTTGGCCTTGGAGTATGGAAAGAAGCAGGGCAAAGGCTAATAGAGTTTTGCCAAGAGAATGCACTGGCCATAGCAAACACCCTCTTCCAACAGCACAAGAGAAGACTCTACACATGGACATCACCAGATGGTCAACACCAAAATCAGATTGATTATATTCTTTGCAGCCAAAGATGGAGAAGCTCTATACAGTCAGCAAAAACAAGACCAGGAGCTGACTGTGGGTCAGATCATGAACCCCTTATTGCCAAATTCAGACTTAAATTGAAGAAAGTAGGGAAAACCACTAGACCATTCAGGTATGACCTAAATCAAATGCCTTATGATTATACTGTGGAAGTGACAAATAGATTCAAGGGATTAGATCTGATTAGACAGAGTGCCTGAAGAACTATGAACAGAGGTTCATGACATTGTACAGGAGGCAGGGATCAAGACCATTCCCAAGGAAAGAAAATGCAAAAAGGCAAAATGGTTATCTGAGGAGGCCTTACAAATGTCTGTGAAAAGAAGAGAAGCTAAAGGCAAAGGAGAAAAAGGAAAAAATACACTCATTTGAATGCAGAGTTCCAAAGAATAGTAAGGAGAGACAAGAAAGTCTTTTTCAGAGAACAATGCAAAGAAATAAGGAGAACAATAGAATGGGAAAGTCTAGAGATCTCTTCAAGAAAATTAGAGATACCAAGGGAATACTTCATGCAAAGATGGCTCAATAAAGGACAGAAATGGTATGGACCTAACAGAAGCAGAACATATTAAGAAGAGGTGGCAACAATACACAGAAGAATTATACACAAAAGATCTTCATGACCCAGATAACCGTGATAGTGTGATCACTCACCTAGAGCCAGACATCCTGGAATGTGAAGTCAGGTGGGCCTTATGAGGCATCACTGTGAACAAAGCTAGTGGAGGTGATGGAATTCCAGTTGAACTATTTCAAATCTTAAAAGATGATGCTGTCAAAGTGCTGCATTCAATATGCCAACAATTTTGGAAAACTCAGCAGTGGCCACAGGACTGGAAAAGTTCAGTATTCATTCCAATCCCAAAGAAAGGCAGTGCCAAAGAATGTTCAAACTACTGCATAATTGCACTCATCTCACATGCTAGCAAAGTAATACTTAAAATTCTCCAAGCCAGGCTTCAACAGTACATGAACCATGAATGTCCAGATGTTCAAACTGGATTTAGAAAAGGCAGAGGAACCAGAGATCAAGTTTCCAACATCCATTGGATCATTGAAAAAGCAAGATAATTCCAGAAAAACATCTACTTCTGCTTTATTGACTACATCAAAGCCTTTGGTTGTGTGGAACACAACAAACTGTGGAAAATTCTACAAGAGATGGGAATACCAGACCACCTTACCTGCCTCCTGAGAAATCTGTATGCAGGTCAGGAAGCAAGTTAGAATTGGACGTGGGACCACAGACTTGTTTCAAATTGGGAAAGGAGTATGTCAAGGCTGTATATTGTCACCCTGCTTGTTTAACTTTTATGCAGAGCACATCATGAGAAATCCTGGGCTGGATGAAGCACAAGCTGGAATCAAGATTGCCAGGAGAAATATCAATAACCTCAGATATGCAGATGACACCACCCTTATGGCAGAAAGTGAAGAACTAAAGAATCTCTTCATGAAAGTGAAAAGGAGAGTGAAAATTTTAGCTTAAAATTCAAGATTCAGAAAACTAAGATCATGGCATCCAGTCCCATCACCTCATGGCAAAAAAATGGGGAAACAATGGAAACAGTGAGAGACTTTATTTTGGGGGGCTCCAAAATCACTGCAGATGGTGACTGCAGCCATGAAATTAAAAGACGCTTACTTCTTGGAAGAAAAGCTATGACCAACCTAGAGAGCGTATGAAAAAGCAGAGACATTACTTTGCCAACAAAGGTCCGACTCATCAAAGCTATGGTTTTTCCAGTAGTCATGTATGGATGTGAGAGTTGGACTCTAAAGAAAGCTGAGCACCAAAGAATTGATGCTTTTGAACTGTGGTGTTGGAGAAGACTCTTGGAGAAGAGTCCATTGGACTGCAAGGAGATCCAACCAGTCCATCCTAAAGGAAATCAGTCCTTAGTATTCACTGGAAGGATGGATGCTGAAGCTGAAACGCCAATACTTTGGCCACCTGATGTGAAGAGCGGACTCATTGGAAAAGACTCTGATGCTGGGAAAGATTGAGGGCAGGAGGGGACAGGGATGACAGAGGATGAGGTGGTTGGATGGCATCACCGACTCAGTGGACATGAGTTTGAGCAAGCTCTGGGAGTTGGTGATGATAGGGAGTCCTGGCATTTTGCATGCCACGGCGTCCAATGGGTGCATCCATGGGGTCGCAAAGACTCAGACACAGCTGAGTGACTGAGCTGACTGACTGAAAGGAATTGGAAAAATTCCTTTTCCTCAGACTCTAGTGGATAATCTTCCTAGGCTCCGATGCAGGCTGTTCTTACCTTCTCCCTCCTTTCTCCAGGCCTTCTGCATCATAGACACTCTGTGAGAGGTACCTGTTGTTGTTTAGTCTCTAAGTTGTGTCTGACTCTTTTGTGAGCCCCATGGACTCCTCCGTCATGGGATTTTCTAGGCAAGAATACTGGAGTGGGTTGCCATTTTCTCCTTTCCGGGTCTTTCCTACCCAGGGATCGAACCTCCATCTCCTACATTGGCAGGCACATTCTTTTCCACTTAGCCATCAGGGAATCCCAACGGTACCTGTGTTGTTGTTCAGTTGATAAGTCGTGTCTGACTTTTTGACCCCCATGGACTGCAGCATACCAGGCTCCCCTGTCTTCCTCTGTCTCCCAGTGTTTGTTCAAGTTCCTGTTCATTGAGTCAGTGATGCTATTTAACCATCTCGTGCTCTGCGGCCCTGTTTTCCTTTTGCCAAGCTACCTGTATCCTTCGCCAATTTTTAATAGGTAACTTTTCCATCAGAAAAGGGGGGTGTTACAATTAAAGTGACCTTTCATCAGTTGCATTTATTAATTTTTCTTAATGTCAGCAAACAAATTTTTATCATCTCTATTACAAACATCTAAATAAGGGGATGCTGTGTAGCCTGGTGGACAGCACACAGACTGTCAACCAAAGGCTGTTATATCAAATTCTCCTTAGCCTTTTAACAACTCAGATCTTTGCTAGTTTCTCTCTGAGTTGCATCTAGGGGTGTCAGCACCACCTCAGAGTGATGTTGTGCAGGAACAAGAAAAATGCTGTGCTGACTACTTCATGACCACTGAACAGATGGTGTGTTTTCTGTTTCATTTTTCCCCCCTTTGTCTACTCTCATCCTTTGTTCAATATTATTGAAGGACTAACAGTTTTTTCTTACCAAAGCATGTTGAGTCAACATGCAGTTTTACAACCCAGACTGAAGCAGAACAGCAGGGAAAGTTGCTACACATCCTTGAGAACATGCTAACCTTTAAAAAACAAAACAAAACCCTTACCCAGTGTGTATTTGTGGCTCTGAAATCTGGTAAATAATGTGTAGTTAGTTAAAATCTCAGCTTCTTTGGGAAAGAAATGAGCTTTCTTTGCCTTTTAAATTGGTAGACAAAGGCATTCAGACCAAATTAAAGTGTTGTTAAGCCTTTGAAACATAAAACACGTAAGATATTACCTCTAAAGACTAAATTATGCACTGATACTCTTTTGGGTTCTCACACGGGGATTTTAACTTTTTTTACTTGATTAAAAATCTAAGATATTGAGGCCATTACATTTTATCTGTGTAAGTCTGCTGTTCTAGTTTAATGAAGGTATCAGTGGTAGTCATTTCCCTCTTGCTCTTGATTTAGAATACCAGCTGTGGGAACTGTAACACTGTAGTCTGGCTTGATCCCTGGGCTTCCTTACCTATGCTGCAGCCACAGCGAGGTGGTTTTTTTTGTTTTTTTTTTTACCTTTTTTTCTGGAGCACACATTTGTAAACCAAAGCTTACTGACGTTGGGTATCACCCAGGTTTTAGCTCTTGTCTTTATGATTATAGGGGCACTACACCCAGGGTTGCCCTCTTTTCTCTTACATCCTCAAAAATGCTGTTTTAATGGATTCTGTCTGACTTTTCCTGAATCTTGTCTGGATCAGAACTGGCCTCTACTTTAATCTTCCCTTTTAATTCTCTTTACAGTTACAGAAACTCTTTCCCTGTGGCCTAGCCTGCTAACTTTGTCTTGGACTTTTTGTCCTTTGTTTACTTTCTCTGGCCACATTCCTTTTCATTGTTGTTGTTGCTGACTTCTTCCCCCACTCTATCAAGCTCACTGATACTTCAGGACTCTCCTACTTGCTACTCCCTCTTCAAAGAATGCCCTTCTCTGGATCTTCACAGAGCCACACTTCAACTCTTGGGTCTCAATCAGATACCACCTCTCCAGGTAGTCTGCAAATCTGCACCCTCTAGCTAAAAACTCATCGTCAGCCTCCCCCCAGGTCACTCTCCATCCTATTAAACTGTTCTCCTCCCTTCACAGCACCCACTGCTGCCTGAAGTGACCTTTGTCTTTTACTGTGTTTGTTGTCTGACTCCACACTCAGGAAGGTAAGCGCCATTAGGGCAGGAACCTGTCCCTTCTGCTCGCCACAAAATCCCTGATGGCACAGTTCCCATAGAAGCCTCACAAATAATTTCTTGAAGAAATAAATGAATGAATCAATGACTGTCTTCATCCTCTTCTCCAACTATTTAATCTTACCAATTAACCAAGGTCCATTTTTTCCTCCTATAAATATCCTTCGAGACGATTCTAGTCCACAATGTTGTTTAAAACAACGGTCCTCATTTTAAAAGCACTGGGCTACCTGTTGTTAATAGAATTCCTCACGACTCTGCCCTAAGTTTCAGTGGTTAGTCCACTCATCTGAATGATTAACCTTGATTTAGGTTGGAATCAATCAGTTTTGACCTCATTCAGTTCTGAGAGACTTTTTGGTGAGTGTGTGTGTGAGTGTGTGTGAGAGTGTGTGTGTGTGAGTGTGTGTGTGTGAATGTGTGTGTGTGTTAGTGTGTGCGTGTGTGTGTGAATGTGTGTGAGTGTGTGTTAGTGTGTGTGAATGTGTGTGTGCGCATGTGTGTGTGTTAATGTGTGCGTTAGTGTGTGAGTGTGTGAGTGTGTGTGTGTGAGAGAGAGAGTGTGTGTGAGTGTGTGTGTGAGTGTGTGTGTGTAAATGTGTGTGAGTGTGTGTGTGAGTGTGTGTGTGTTCGTGCGTGTGCTTAGTCCCTTAGCCATGTTCGACTCTTTGCGACGCCATGGACTGTAGCCACCCAGGCTCCTCTGTCCATGGGATTTTCCAGGCAAGAATACTGGAGTGGGTTGCCATTTCCACTCCAGGGCATCTCCCCAACCCAGGGATTGAACCTATATATCTTGCGTCTCCTGCGTTGGCAGATGATTCTTTATCCCTGGGCCACCTGGAGCTCAGGCATTAGCCCCAAAATATAGCTCAGGATTCTCAAGAGTGCCACCAGCCTCTTTGAGACAATTCATGCTAATGTAATCCCCCCTTTTCATACCAGCCTGCTCCAGACAGTGAGGATTCCAACCCAGACCCACTCCAGAATGGCTGTTAACTGATATCAAACCAAGGTAAGCCCTATATGCAATAAAAAAAGAAATACATAAATTTGGTACTTCTTGCTTTTCCATATTCTTCCCTTTGAGCACCCTCTGTAGCAGTGTATCTCCTGAGTGGAATTCCAGGACCTGCTCTCCTAGATCCGGCACTTTCCATCTGTTCATCCCTTCATACCCAGAAGGTAGCTTCAGGAATACAGCCTGAAGGCTGCAGGCTGTCCTCTCTCTGCACATCTCCTATCACAAACACTGCCTTATGGACAATGCACACCCCTAAATCGCTTCAGTCATGTCCGACTCTTTGTGATCCCATGGACTGTAGCCCACCAGGCTCCTCTGTCTGTGGGATTCTCCAGGCAAGGATACTGAGTAGGTTGCCATGCCCTTCTCCAGGGTTATGGACAGCATCAGACCCTGAGTGTTTGCCAGCAGTTGATGTGATTCATTCCTTTGTGCTGGACTAGAACCCTCAGGGCCTCTTCTCCACCTCCAGGAGTCTTGTAATAGCTTTCTAAGATAACCATCCACTGCGGTGTGTCACCCACAGGAATGAGAGGAGAGGTTAAAATTCTGGACCAGGTAAGAGGTGAAGGAGCGTCAACAGGTTGAGACTGGTGCTTCTGATGAGGAGCTTGTTGAGCAGCTCATATTTTGCTGGGTCTGTGGCCAAGGACTTTTTCTCCCAGCTCTCCAGAACTGGATAAAGAAGCGACTTGAGCTCAGTTTGGGGGGAAAAATAATAAAATGATCCACTTGAGGCTTTAGATTTCCTATGGTGATTTCTAAACGTCTACATTCCCCCGATTGTTCTCTCAGCTCTTCAGCCATTTCCCCCAAAGGCTCTCTTTGCCTCTCCCCACACCCATTCCAGTGGTAGTTCTTCTCCACGGCTTACTTACGCAGTCTGCAGTTGCTCTCTGCCTGCCCCATTTGTGTTTTCCTCGTTCCCTTACATGCTCTATCATTAAAAAAAAAAAAAAAAATCCCTCTTTTGGAATCTGTTATGTGTATAATGGACATACCACCTCTGAAATATTCCCTTTAGGAAAGGAATGCAGGGAAAAACAGGAGGAAACATGTTAAAAGAAGCTTGGATCTGTTTCTCATCCTCGCTTGTGTGGAAAGGGAAGGACAGAGTCCAGGCTTTCCCTCTCTACAAAAAACCTGCTCACCTTGGAGGTCTCCTCATCTTCCTTGATGGATTGGAGCCTAACTGTCTGTCTCAAGTCATTAGGCTATTAGATTGTTAGTTTACCTTTTATTTAGGCTCTTCTCTATTAATGCTATCATTATTAATATCAATCATAAGAAAAACAATGAAATTACCTATATTCTTTGTTATTATAACCTCCTCTAATCTTGAATTAGGTCATTAACTTTTTGCTGTCATGAAAATAGGGTAGTGTAAAATATCAGTATATTAAAAGATGAAGAAAGCTATTGCCTCTTTTAATTAGGCATTCAGTGGGTATTTTGACAGAAGAAGAATGTAAGATTTTGTATAAAATTAATTGATTCCAGTATAACTTTTCACACAAGCAAAATGAAATGTATAATTTCAGCTTTTTGAATGAAAAAATTGAAAATTGAAAAATGAAAAATTGAAAATTGAGAATGAAAAATTCAAACCTCTTTGAGGTTTGAATAATAAACTTTGTGTGGTGTGATTGTAAGATTGTATCTCAACTTTTCTAGAAAGCGTGAAAAATTTCCCACAGTAACATTACAATCACTTGGTCTGTTGAAATTACAAGTCGAGAAGAAGCCTTTTGTCTCTGCGTATAGATGAACTCTGTGGAACAGCACTGTATTTTTTCAAGCTGTTGAAGAGGGGCTTGTTGCTAAACAGATACAGGTTACTATTTAGTGAGGTTTAGTTAGTGTGATAATGAGGGCCCAACGGGGAAGTTGGGTTTTAAATACACAGCGTGAACTTAGCTGGGAAGAAGCATAGACCTAAAAAGATAGGAGCTAGTAACAGTGTTCTAACAGCGCAGTGGTGAAAGGTACCAAGAAATGAATAGTGAATGCAAATGTGAACCAGTTCAACCCAGAGTGCCAAAGCAGCACTCACATTTCTCTGATTAAGGTTCAAATAAAAAGGTAGGGAATCACTGATTTTTTAGGAACATAATGACTATGAACACGTAAATAATTTCTGGTGGAGAAAAGCCCATGAGCTCTATTCTGACTTGCAGCTTAAAAGTCTGCTTTTTGTTTTATGCCATTCGGATAATAACAGCCCCCATTACTTCATTCCTAGCAATGATAAGTGAACTTAGTATGTTATCTTGTTTGATCTTGTTGAAGGATAGACATTTTACATGAGGATACAGAAGTTTGGTGAGGTTAAGTAAGCTGTGCTGCAGCTTAGGAGGTGAAGCCAGGCCTCGAAGCCAGGTCTTCCCAGATGCCAGAGCGCTTGCCCTTCCCCACTGCCCTGTATTGGCAATTTGCAGGCAGTGAGAAGGCCACAAGGCTTCTTTCAATCTGCAAACAGATGTGGACAGTACTTTGTGAGCTCCCTCGTGAAAAACTAAACCAAAGCAAAAATACGGGAGCATTAAGGTTTAAGAAAACCTAAACAAAGCCAGTGGAATTCACAATCTGAGTTTTTGTCTCATTTCTTTGATAGGTAATGAAATATGGTTGAACTTGGGAGCCTCTTAGAAAAGTGGAGACATTCGTGGGAAGAAATCTGCAAAGCACGATAATCCTTTGGACTGTTGTTCTTATAAAATATAGCTATCTCTTTCAGACAGCAACAACAATTGGTCATGACTTACACATTCTTTTTAAGATATATCAGAGTCCATTTAAAGTTCCAAAATGTAATACTCAGCACAGAAATAGAGTAACAGATGTTATAACCAAATTAAGGGTTCTTTCCAGACATCTTTTATTGACATTAGAGTGGTACAGAGGCACATTAAAGCCTTTGAATAAAGTGCTACACTCTCAATCTGAGGATTTGGTAGAAAATAACTTCTAAACTTGATGTTTCAATTTCAACGGCTTGTGTGCTGAATTGCTTCAGTTGTGTCCAACTCTTTGCAACCCCATGGGCTGAGGCCATCGGGCTCCCCTATACATGAGATCCTCCAGGCAAGAATATCGGAGTGGGTTGCCATGACCTTCTCCAGGGGATCTTCCCAACCAGGGATGGAACCCAGGTCTCTTAAATCTCCTGCTTTGGCAGGCAGGTTCTTTACCACTAGCGCCACCTGGGAAGCCCTCAATTTCAACTATTAGATTCAAATGGGTGTTTCTAACTAGTGGCTTTCTAGTTAATGAATATGTTTACAGATACTTTAATTCTTTCTTAATGCCTTCTTTCTACTCTGTTCTAAAATTTATCACATTTCTGCAATTATTTGCCTATTGTCTCCCTCCCTCACTAGACTGTGAGCTGTTGACGGTGCAGGCACTGTGTGTGGACCTTCTCTGTATATCCAGGTCTTGGTGATGCCTGGTAACAAGTAGACACTGAAATTTTTACTTTTTAAAACACATAACATAGATGAGTTTTTCAGCCTCAGCGCTGTTGATATTTTGGGTCATATAATTCTTGTTGGGGGGTGGGTGCTGTAGCATACGTTGTAGGATCTATAACAGCATGCCTCACAGCTACTCGGGGATGCCAGTGGTCCCCACCCACCTACCCAAAATACCTCCAAAAGTTCCCAAATGTCTCCTGAAGGGGACGGGGAATCACCCGCAATTGAAAACCACTGACAGACAAGAATGCACACACATGCACAGATAAAAACATGATGCTTTTAATATATTAACTTATTTTTTCAAATTTCTTTGATTAGGCAACAAGTCCACAGCATACAGGAATCTAAAGTATGAAAGGATATGTAATAAAAGGTAAATTCCTCCGCCTCTTCCATCTCCCAGTCAGTTTTTTGTATATTATTCTAGACCTGAAATATCCAACAGATGCCACTAACTACACATGATTGTTGTGAACTTGAGCTGTTGCTTGTTCTGAGATGCGCTAAGTATAAAATTTGTGATGGACTTTGAAGACTAAAAAGGTGTAAAATATATCATTAATAATTGTTTTACATTTATATGTTAGAATGACAATATCTTGGATATACTATGTAAAATAAAATATACAATTAAAATTAATTTCACCTTTAATAAAGCCATTTTACTACAGCTACTAGGAAAATTTAAATTACATATGTGACTTAATTATATTTTTGTTGTATGGCACTTTAAAATAAATTTTCTATGGAGTTATAAACATATAAATATGCATATATAATGATAAACTTTGACATGTATACATTGTTTTATTTTATACTTAGCATAAAAATTGCATATGGTACTTAGTAAATACTTAATAGATACTCACTGATTGAATCAATAAATAATTGAGTGATTATATGTATACATATGCAATTGACCCTTGAACAACGTGGAGGTTAAGTCCAAAATCCGTGTATATTTTATACTTGACCCTCCAAATATGCTTGCTACTTCTCTGAATCCGAGGTCCCACATCCCCTCATTCAGCCAGCCTTAGATAGTGTAGTACTGTAGTATTGACTGTTGAAAAAAATTCACATATAAGTGGACCCAAACAATTCGAATCCATATCACTTCCACATACTTTATTTTATTTGAATGATATAAATATTTTATTATGATCTTCATTTACTTCATCTGTAAAATGGGTATAATAACAATATTATTGTGAAAATTAAGTGTTTATATAAGAACTTAGAATAGTACCCATCAGATTACTATAATCACATATCATTACCCTTCCCTTCTTTGTTATCATTATTGTTTTTGTTGTTACTATTTTTTTAGGTAACTTTTTTAAAGATGAGGAAACCAAGTATCAGGGAGGATAATGCCCCTAGGTTACACAGCTGGCAACTTGGCTGGTCGAAACTGGAGCCTTGCGTCTTGACTTACAAATTCAAGGGCTCATCTCCATCTCATGATGCCTCATTATGGTCATTTAAAAACGCAGGAAAAGAAAGCATGCCATGCCCAGATCCTGTTTTTAGATTCATTACCTTGTATCCAGTATCCTTGCCTGGAGAATCCCATGGACAGCGTAGCCTGGCGGGCTGGAGTCCGCATGGCTGAAGTGACTGGTCACCCAAACACGCACCTTATAAAAGGTACCGGCGCTTCCCAGGTGGCACTGTGATAAACAATCTGCCTGCCGGTGCAGGAGACGTAGGGGACATGGGCTCAGCCCCTGGGTTGGCGAGATCCCCTGCAGAAGAAAATGACAACCCACTCCGGTATTCTTGGCTGGAAAATCCCATGGACAAAGGAGCCCCATGGGCTACAGTCCATTGGGCCACAAAGAGTTGGACACAACTAAGCGACTGAACACACATACAAAAAAGGGACCAAGATCCTTAGAATATAGTCTATCTCCACGTCAGGATTAGGAAAGTACAAATCTGAAATATTTTGATATGCCAGTAAGGAAGTGCTCAAAAACTGGATATGCAGGAGCTTTGTGTACATTTCTGAAACTTTCAGGTAAATTTCCAGTAATTTCAATTATTTCAAAATATGAAGTCTGAAAAATAGTAAAAACAATGAGGAAATTTTGTTTGGAATGTCAAAACACATATCTATGTAATTTATGGGTTAAAGAAGTTACAGTGGAAGTTGATATTTAGAATTGAATGAAATGAATTTACTTATCCAAATTTGTGAGATACAGCCATGATGGCAGTTGAAAGGAATTACAAAACTTTTAACACTTAGGTTAAAAATAGCATAAATATAATGGGACAAGTGGATATTATGTACCTCCAAATGTGATGCATTTAAGAAAGACATTATATCATCTTTTTAGAATTTTTGTCAAAAATATTTCAACTGCTTCTAATTCTGAGGAAGCAGTCAGACAAACTGAAATTGTGGACATTCTACAAAACACCTAGCCTAGATGTTTAAAAATGGTGGTCATGAAAGTCAAAGAAAAAAACCCAGAACCCTCTTTTAGGTAAAAAACAAAACAAAACAAAAAAAAAACACCTTTTTTTACCTAGAGTAAAAGAGGCTAGGGTAACCTATCAGTTAAATGCAATGCATGAGCCTTGTTTGGGTCTTGAATTAAACAAACGAAACGCTATAAACATTATTCAGACAATTGGGGAAATTTGAATATAACATTAATACATAGTATTAAATTTCTTGATTGTGATGTTTGTGTAGAAGAGTATTTTTATTCTGTAAGGGTGACACATGACATCAGCAGTGATATAGATAGAAGGATGATAGATGGATAGAACAATGTGACAGATGCTAGCACTTGGACTAGGGGATGAGTACTCTCATTTTTTTGTTTCTTTAGTGGCTCAGTCATGTCTGACTCTTGCGACCCCATAGACTATAGCCCGCAAGGCTCCTCTGTCCATGGGATTTTCCAGTCAAGAATACTGAAGTTGGTTGCCATGTCCTTCTCCAGGGCATCGTCCAGGCTCAGGAGATGAACCTTCATCTCCTGCACCGCAGGTGGATTCGTTACCACTGAGCCTCCTGGGAGGCCGGAGGCCCTGATGTGCTGCGCTGGGCTTAGTCACTCCATCGTGTCCGACTCTTTGTGACCCCGTGGACTGCAGCCCACCAGGCTCCTCTGTCCATGGGATTCTCCAGGCAAGAACACTGGAGTGGGTTGCCATGCCCTCCTCCAGGGGATCTTCCCAACCCAGGGATCAAACCCAGGTCTCCTTCACTGCAGGCAAATTCTTTACCATCTGAGCTGCAAGGGAAGGTCCAAAGCCCTGAGAGTTGGGTGTTAGTTATATTGTGAGGTTTGTGTTTTTTTTTTCATTATCTCAAGCTTTGAAATTTAACAACCATTTGTTAAACTCTATATGCTGAGAATATCATTCGTTTCGTTTAGTCGCTAAGTCGTGTCCGACCCTTGCGGCCCCATGGACTGTAGCCCACCAGGCTCCTCTGTCCATGGGATTTTCCAGGCAAGAATACTGGAGTGGATTGCCATTTCCTTGCTGAGAGTATAAAGATAAATAAACAAGGCTCTCTTCCCCAGGAAATCCCAGTTTTGTGGAAGAGTTAACATGATCATTGCTGCAGTACATGCTGATAGTACAGATGTTTAAAAAAAAAAAAAAAACAGAAAATAAGGAAAAAAATTTTGTTAACAAAAGTTATTATCACTATAAAAACTCAAAAATAAAGAAAAACTTAGAAAATTAAATTCTTATATGCCATCGCCCAGAGGTAATTTTGTTAGCATTTTGCTGACTTGATTTCCTTTCAATGCTCTTACTGTGCATTTTCCGTACTTCCTTTCTCACTCACACTCTCTCTTTCCAGTGGAGGATGGAAATACTAAATTGAAGTCACACTGTATTTTCAGTTTTGTTCTCTGACTCCGCCACTCATTATATCATTGTAGAATCTTTTCCATGACGTTAAAAATTTCTTTGAAATGTCTATTTTAATGGCTTTGTAGTATTCAATTACATTGTTGAAGTTTTTGACCATTTCCAAATATTGTCTATTGTAAATAATTATAATTAGGAAATGATTCAGAGAAAAAGGGTTTGAATGTCAAAGGCAAATGCTACTGTTAGTTTGAAAATGGCTGAACTTTTATATACTCCTTTCATTTATAATGTAGCATGTAACCCTTATCTAATTTTCCAGTTTATAATACTTATCTAATTTTCTAGTTTATAATACTGCTATATTCAGTTCAGTTCAGTTGCTCAGTTGTGTCTGACTCTTTGCGACCCCATGGACTACAGCACCAGTCCTCCCTGTCCATCACCAAATCCGGAGCTTGCTCAAACTCATGTCCATTGAGTCAGTGCTGCCATCCAACCATCTCATCCTCTGTCATCCCTTCTCCTGCCTTCAGTCTTTCCCAGCATCATGGTATTTTCCAATGAGTCAGTTCTTCGCATCAGGTGGCCAAAGTATTGGACCTTCAGCTTCAGCATCAGTCCTTCCAGTGAATATTCAGGACTGATTTCCTTTCGGTGGACTGGTTGGCTCTCCTTGTAGCCCAAGGGACTCTCAAGAATCTTCTCCAACACCATAGTTCAAAAGCATCAATTCTTTGGTGCTCAGCTTTCTTTATGGTCCAATTCTCACATCCATACATGACCACTGGAAAAACCATAGCCTTGACTAGATGGACCTTTGTTGGCAAAGTAATGTCTCTGCTTTTTAGTATGCTGTCTAGGTTGGTCATAACTTTTCTTCCAAGGAGCAAGCATCTTTTAATTTCATGGCTGCAGTCACCATCTGCAATGATTTTGAAGCCCAAAAAATTAAAGTCTCTCACTGTTCCATTGTTTCCGCATCTATTATCTACTAGTGGCATTTTATACTGAAATAACAATATAACAATATAAGCTTATATATTAATATTATAACTTAATGTAAGCTTATATATTAATATTGGGGCTTCCCTGGTGGCTTAGACAGTGAGAAATCTGCCTGTAATGTGGGAGACTCTCTGGATCAGGAAGATCCCCTGAAGAAGGAAATGGCAACCCACTGCAGTCCTCTTGCCTGAAGAATTCCATGGACAGAGGAGCCTGGCAGGCCACAGTCCATGGGGTCACAAAGAGGGAACACAACTGAGCGACTAACATTTTTATCTTTTTACATATTAACATGAAATATTTATTTAAAAATATAGTTCTCCACTTGATTTTTCAACTCCCAAAAGGAAATTTTAATGTAACAATGCATTTCAAGGGAAACATTTTGTATTATTAAAAATAATTTGCTGTATTTAAATTTTTTCTCCCTCTAACCTTTACCCCTCAAACTTTCTACTATGGGTTTTATCCCTTTAAATGAAAATGTCTTGTGCATTTATGTAAGTTTATTTGAAAGATAAATTACCTGAAAGATTTAACAATTAAATTCAACCATCCTTTTGGGAAAAAGATGTAGTGTTGTTTGGAGAAGTTTAGAGAGGGAGGCCACGCTTATGCACCATTCACGGGGAGTAACAACTGGTGAAACTTTATTATAGGATGATATAGCAATACCCATTAAAAATTTAAATGTGTGTAATCATGTTGCTGGGGCTTCCCTGGTGGCTCATGGGTAAAGAATCCATCTGTCAATGCAGATGTGGCAAGAGTCACAGCTTTGGTCCCTGGGTCAGGAAGATCCCCTGGAGAAGGGAATGGCAGCCCAGTCCAGTATTCTTGCCTGGAAAATCCCATTGACAGAGGAGCCTGGCGGGCTACAGTCTGTGGGGTCACAGAGATTCAGACAGGACTTGGCAGCTGAACAACAATAGCCTTGTTGCTGTGGGCTGAAAGTTTATGTTCAATCATTTATATACTGAAACCCTAACCCTCAAAGGTGATGTTATTAGTAGGGGAGTCTTTCGGGGCTGTTGAGGTTATGAGAATGGAGCCCTCCTGGACGGAATAACTGTGTTTATATCGAGTTGGCCAAGAAATTCTTTCGAGTTTTTTCCATAAAAAAGAAATATCACCGAGCTCCCCAGCCCCTTGTGCTACAGCGGGATACAGTGAGTTCTGCAGTCAGAGAGAGTTGTCACGCTGACCTTGGACTTCTAGCCTCCAGAACTGTCATAAATTTCTGCTGTTTATAAGCCACCCAGTCTGTGGTATTTTATTATAGCATCCTGAACAAAGTATGATGCATGTTCTTATTCTTAAGATTTTCAAAATGAATACATCAAACTTTTAATTGTCCTCAGGAGACAAAGAATAAGATGGATAATGAAAACATTAAATTCCACTGATTTACACACAAGCTTCAGTCCCCCACATCGTTAAAGATTTTACTAAATCTTCTAAGAAATGGCAAAATGATGGATCACAGTGTGATCCTCTGCTTTACTCTATCCCCAAACTGCTCTTAATAGACATGCTGATTAGTGAAATGGCTAAACAGTTAGCAGCAGTGAGACAGAGTAGAAACAAAATGCTTGCATAATCCCCTAAAAGGACAATCAGTCACTAAATAATTAAGGTTGACTATGCAGTAGATGTAAATTATGCTTAACAAATCCCTTCTGCTCAGCCCTTTCATTATATCATGCAAAATGGATTGTATGGAGGAAGTCTTTCCATAAATGGTTCATGGTGGAGGAGGTGCTAGAGTTTCAATGGGGATTCTAAATGAATTAAATGGTCTAAATACAGAGAAGAGAAAAAAGATAATTAAAAAGGTACCAAGTGGTTGGCCAGTACGAAGTCTCTAATCCTCTTGAGAGACTCCCTTTATGTTATCTTTATTCCTATAGAGAAATGGTAACAAATCAAATTGACTAGCTACATTCACAGAACACACTTATAATCATAGAAGTGTCCTTTGGTGAAGTAAATCAAAGCTTTTTACCTCATAGAGTCACAACTCACTATTTTCTTAATGAGCAGGACTTTATATTGGATATTTACAGTTAGTCCTCCCATTTTGAATCTCTGAAGACATAAAATATGTATTTTAGACTACTAACAATTTCCTGGGCTTCTCAGTGGTAAACTCTCCACCTGCCAGTGCAGGAGACGCGGGTTTGATCCCTGGGTCGGGAAGATTCCTGGAGAAGGGAATGGCAACCCACTCCAGTACTCTTGCCTGGGAAATCCCATGGGCAGAAGAATCAGGCAGCTGTAGTCCGTGGGATCACAAAGAGTCAGACACAACCAGCGATTAAACAGCAGTTACCTGCTACACTTCCTAAAATTTTTACTTTAAATATATCCAAAATATTACATATGTATGTGTGTGTGTGTGAGAGAGAGAGAGAGAGAGAAAGAGGAAAATTGTGACCGTCCAGGAGTGGGTCAGGAAATTGGAAAAGTAAACTTACCTCAACTTCTAAGATCTATTTCCTCTAACATATGATGGTTGTTTATATTCAAGATCCTAAAGTTTATGAGAAGAAATCAACATTGTCCTTTTGATGTTACTTTTTATATCAGGATTCATGTCTCTTATGTTTAAATCCAATTGCAAGGTTAAATAAAATTTATTTTATAGATGCCATAGAGTCTGAAAGCATTTCATCTTCTCATTAAATTATTATGCATTTTAATTTATAATTTTAGTTGTTATTTTTAAATGGAATTCCTTGATGTAAAGTGTTATATACTTTTGGAGTATGATATTTTTCTTAGCAATCAATCATTGCTATATTATCTTTCCTTTTCTTTTAACAGACTCAACTTAAAAATTCAAGAAAATTTATTGAGCGCCAGCTACTCATCTCAGTCATGGGACAACTAAGCCCAAGAGCTGCAGCTAGAGAAAGCCCTAGTGCTTTTTCTGGAACAAAGTCCCAGCACAGCCAAAAATTTTAAATTAATTAAAATAAAAAATATATATATTGTAGAAACAAAAAAAGATATGTCTTCTCCTATGAAAAATTAAGTAGAAATCTGTAAAGGAATCTCCATGCTCAAACTGGGGGTTGTGATTTTATAACGTGAGTCACATTAAAGAGCTTAACATTTTAAAAAGTAAAGAAAAATGTGTTAAGAACATCCAACAATTATAAACATTTTAAACTAGTAAAATTGAACTCTAAATTATGGAATTATAGATTGATTGTTGGAAGGGACTTTATCAGTTTATCTAATTTAACCCCCTTATTTTGCAAATGAAAAAACTGAGGTACAAACAAACAATTCTTTCCAAAGTGAAAGTCGCTGAGGTGTGTCCGACTCTTTGCAACCCCATGGACTATACAGTCCATGCAATTCTCCAGGCCAGAATACTGGAGTGGGTAGCCCTTCCCTTCTCTAGGGGATCTTCCCAACCCAGGGATCGAACCCAGGTCACCCACATTGCAGGTGGATTCTTTACTACCAGCTGAGCCAGCAGGGAAGCCCTTCTTCCCAAAGCTATACAAATTAAATAGTAGCAAAGATGAAGCTAGAAACGAAGACTTCCAGTTTAGTGACACGTACTGACTGCCTGATACGAGTAGTGTATAATTTATATCCCCAAAAAACTTTAACCTCAAAAAACAAATAGAATAATAAATAATACATAAGTAAGTAGATGCTGATATATTATAAAGATAGCATGTAAAGCATGGTTATTTACCTAATAACTATGTTAAACCAACTGTCAATAAAGTATATTAGACAGCAATGATTTCGGTTATGGCCATCTTAAAATTTAAAACTACTTTATAAATTTCTTGTCTTTCAGTAATGTTCTAGGAGCAAGAGGTAACAAGTTTTTTAACCAATCACTCATTTTCAAAATAATAGCCTTTGCAACACGTTAGAGCAGTCAATACTATTTATTGAACATTTTTTACTGTTGGGCGAGAGACTATTCTAGGCCATGGGGATGCAGTGGTTAAACAAGGCAAAGAAAATGTTTCTTCTTACAGAGTTTATACTCTAAGGAATGTGCATGCACATGTATGCACATATGCATACATGCATGTGCAAGCATGTGGGGGGGCAGACAAAAAAAACAAAAAAGAAAATATAGAGTGATAAGGGCTGTGAAGAATACATGATGCTGTGATAGAAAATAGCTATAAGCTCCTTTCGACTGGATGGTCAGTAAAGGGGTCCAGAGGAACCGAGTCCTAAAGGAAATAAAGGGCGAGTCAGGAAATACCTGGTAAAGAGTATCCCAAGCCACAAAACCAGACACTATTGTAAAGGATTTAAATTGGAGATAAGGTTGGCACACTAAAGAAACCGTAAAAGAGGGAAAAGAATAAATATAACAGCAGAGAAAAAATAGAGGCCAGAAAAACAATAGACAAAATAAAGCCAAAAGCTGGATCTTCGAAAAGAACAAAATTGACAAATTTTAAGCTAGGTTGACAAAGGAAAAAAAGACACAGAGAATGCATAACCAATATAAATAAAAATGGGATCATTATTACCAATTACATAGAAATAAAAAGCTTTATGAGAGTGCTATGAACAATTATATACCAACAAAATAGATGACTTAGCTGAAATGGATAAACTCCATTTATTTAGAAACACAAAACCTACCAAGATTGAAACCTGAGAAGTAACTAGTGATGAGATTGAATCAGTAATCAAAAATCTGACAAAGCTAGCCCTGGACCATGGCTTCACTACCAGACATTTAAAGATGAACTAACACCACTGCTTCTCAAACTCTTCCAAGAAACTGAAGAGGATGAAACACTTTCTGACTCAATCTGTGAGGTCAGAATTACCAAAGCCAAAGACCAGCAAGAAAGGAAACTACAGATCAATATCCTTTATGAGTATTGATGCAAAAATCCTCAACAAGATACGAGCAAATAGAATTCAGCAGCTTGCGATAAAGATTAAACAAGATGACCAAGTGGGATTTATTCCTAGAATGTAAGGATAGTTCAACATATGGAAATCAATTAATAATTAATTAATGTAATACACCACATTGGGCTTCCCAGGTGGCGCTAGTGGTAAAAACCCACCTGCCAATGCAGGAGACATAAGACATGGGTTTCATTCCTGGATCAGGAAGATTCCCTGGAGGGGGACATAGTAACCCACTCCAGTATTCTTGCCTGGAGAATCCGATGGACGGATTCTCCTGAAGAGCCTGGTGGGCTACGGTCTATAGGGTTGTAAAGAGTCACATGACTGAAGTAACGTATTGCAGACGTGTGCCCAGACACCTAACACAGTGAAGGAAAACACACATACACAATTAATTTCCTTTAAGAACTTTTCCTTTGCATTCACAGCTTGGCTAAGTGGTCAGTGCAAGAGGCCTCACTTTTGGCCTGTCTTGGCTTTCTACATGCCTTCCATACTACACTTAATCATTTCTAGCTTTTATTTTATTTTTAACATTTATTTATTTATCTACATCAGGTCTTAGTTGCGGCGTGCAGGACCTTTCTTTGGGGTGCAGGCTTCTGTCTAGTTCCAGCAGTCAGACTTAGTTGCCGCGAAGTATGTGGGCTCTTAGTTCTCGGACCAGGGATCAAACCTGTGTCTCTTGCATTGGAAGGCAGAGTCTTAATCACTGGATCATTAGGGAAATCCCTTGATTTATTTTTTAGTGTTTTATTTGTGTTTAAAGATGATATTTATTTTGTTATACACACATATATACACATATATTATTCATTCATTTTTCTACATTTAGTACAATTTTTTTTTGCTGTTACAGAAAATAATCTTGTATACATCCTGAACATGTATCCTTGTACATATCGGTGATAATTTCTTCAGAGTATATATCTAGAAGTTAAATTGCTGGGAAGTAGTGTATGTGCATCTTTAATTATACTAAACATTGCCAGATGCTCTCCAAAATGATTATACAAAGTTATACTCCCACCAGCTGTACTTGAGAGTTTGTTTTCCTATGTGCTTGACATTCTTGGTATTGCCAGACTTTTCTTCTCTGTTAATCTTACAGGTTCACAGTGGAACCACCTTATTTTTTTTTTCCCTTTTTTATTGACACATACTTGATTTGCAACATTGTGAAAAACTCAGAAGAGTGACTCAGTTTTACACATATATACATTCTCTCTCTTTTTTTTTTTTTTTGTAACCAAAACTTTAATCCCAAGGATTCACACAAAACATATTACAAATGACAGCATGAAAAAAGAATCTTGCACAGTAACTCAGTTCAGCTCTACAATGCACCCTTAAACTGGCAGGATATTTGGTATCTTGAGTAGTCTCAAATTTCCAAATAAAGAATGTTACAAAGAGCTATGTATTCTTACAAAGCAATCACAGAAGGAACTTACAACCTAAAGCAAAGGTAAACTAACTTCCTTGAAACTTCTTAGATTCTACAACAACTGGACAACCTTTTGTCCAGTGTGAAGACTAGTGGAATTTTTTAACCTCTAACCTAGTTTAAGGGTGCAGCTTTAATTTTTCCAGCTAGCTTTTCAGTTCACAGGAGCTTTTAAAAACTGTGTAACTACAGCTGCATACCATATCCCAGCTATGTGGAAAAAATCTTCCAATTTTTGCCAGTTTTTGTTTCCATAATGTTAAACATTGACTTTACCTGGGCAAGAGTTAGAGGTTTATTATCAGCCTATGCAAGACTAAAATTCAAAGCAAATTAAACTTTGTTTAAGGGAACATTGTAAAGGAACAATTCTTGATATTATGTGCCTCATATGATCCATTTCAAACCATAGAGAATTACACCTTTGTCTGTCACTGTTCCAACAGACAAATGTGAACAGCGAGAACATTTTAAAAATGCACCACGCTTATGAAGTCTCAAACAAAACTTGAATTTTCTGTGCCTACTCCTGTCAAATGAAGTTATCTCCTGTACACCACTCCTCTTGCAGACTGATCTTCCATTTCCTTTCATTTGACCTAGATCTGCTATGAGACCTAAAGAAAGATCAGAACTTGTGATTTCTCTCCTGGGACAGTGATCTCTCTCTTCTCTTATCTCTAGAAAGGGCCCTGCTCCGGCTGGGGGAGAAGCTTCTCCGTCTTGGAGATCTGCGTGGAGGTGGAGGACTCTTCCTCCGATAATCATCTCGAGGGCAACAACCCCAAGAAGGAGGTGCGCCACGATTTCGACTTCCGTTTTCACCCTTCTCGGCAGCCACACAGTGTTCTCTCCCGTCTAGCTCTGGGACAGCATCAGCTGCATCTGGGGGATCTTCAGATTCAACAAAAGCAAAGCCAGGGCGGTTTCTAGCAACCCACACACTTCGGAGTGGGCCATAATAGCCAAAAGCGCCTTCCAATTCAGTCCTGTTACCATTGTTTCCAAGATTATCTACAGTCCGATGGACAGGAATCACGATGCGTTTCGAGATCTTAGGTCAGAGATGCGGAAGTTCAAATGCACAGAACCTAAGCTAGATCTTCCCGGTCCCCTCCCGCCCGCGTTCCCGGATGCGCTCGCACACCGGACGCCCACGAAATGACCTACATTCTCTTTTTAAAACTTTCTTTTCCGTAATGGATTATCCCAGGAGATTGGCTATAGCTCCCTGTGGTGTACCGTAAGACCTTGTTGTTTATCCATTCTGAATGTAATAGTTTGCATCTATCGACCCCGAATTCCCAGATCATCCCTCTCCCTTTTCTCCTCTCCCTTGCCAACCACAAGTCTGATCTGTCTGCCTATGAGTCTGTTTCTGTTTTGTAGACAGGTTCATTTGTGCCATATTTTAGGTTCCACCTATAAGTGATATCATATGGTATTTGTCTTTCTCTTTCTAGTTTACATCACTTAGTATGATAATCTCTAGTTGAATCCATGTTGTTGCAAATGGCATTATTTTCTTCCTTTTTATGGCTGAGTAGTTGTAAATATGTACCACATCTTCTTTATCAATTCATCCATCATTGGACATTTTGCTTGTTTTCGTGTTTTGACTACTGTGAATAATGCTGCTATCTTTTTGAGTTATAGTTTTGTCTGGATGTATGCCACAGTATCTTTGAAAAACAATAAAACAAAGTGCAATGAGACAAGCTATGTCTGTACCAAGAATAACCTCATTAACACTTTTGAGAACAGAGTGAGATTTTACTAATTCAGACAACAGTAACATCATAATTCATACACTGAAATTAAATTTACATTGATATTACATATTTTGGGGCATTCTCTGGCATTGCCTTCCTTTGGGTAATGAGTTTGAGTAAACTCCGGGAGTTGGTGATGGACAGGGAGGCCTGGCATGCTGCAGTCCACGCCAAGTCACGACTGAGTGACTGAACTGAACTGAACATATTTTTTACAAAAGAACATACTTTAGAAACTAAACATATAAACCTGGCTCCAAAGAGCATTATAGAATATTTACCTTTACCACCTCTATGTTGTTCAGCGCTCAGTTGTGTCCGGATCTTTGCAGCCCCATGGACAGAAGCACGCCAGATTTCCCTGTCCCTCACCATCTCCTGGAACCTGCTCAAACTTGTGTCCGTTGAGTCAGTGATGCCATCCAACCATTTCATCCTCTGTCATCCTCTTCTCCTCCTGCCCTCAGTCTTTCCAAGCATCAGGGTCTTTTCTAATAAGTCAGCTCTTCACATCAGGTGGCCAAAGTATTGGACCTTCAGCTTCAGCATCAGTCCTCCCAATGAATATTCAGGATTGATTTCCTTTAGGATTGACTGGTTTGATCTCCTTGCAGTCCAAGGGACTCTCAAGAGTCTTCTCCAGCACCACAGCTCGAAAGCATCAATTCTTTGGCACTCGGCCTTCTTTATGGTCCAACTCACATCCATACATGACTACTGGAAAAACCATAGCTTTGGCTAGACAGACCTTTGTCAGTAAAGTAATGTCTCTGCTTTTTAATATGCTGTCCAGTTTTGACATAGCTTTTCTTCCAAGGAGCAAGTGTCTTTTAATTTCATGACTGCAGTCACCATCTGCAGTGATTTTGGAGCCCAAGAAAATGAAGTCTGTCACTGTTTCCATTGTTTTCCATCTATTTGCCATGAAGTGATGAAACCAAATGCCATGATTTTTGTTTTTTGAATGTTGAGTTTTAAACCACCTTTTCACTCTCCTTCATCAAGAGGCTCTTTAATTCCTCTTCTCTTTCTGCCATAAGAGTGGTGTCATCTGCATATCAGAGGTTATTGATATTTCTTCCAGCAATCTTGATTCTAACTTGTGCTTCATTCAGCTGGCATTTTGCATGATGTACTCTGCATATAAGTATAAGCAGGGTGACAATATACGGCCTTGATGTACTACTTTTCCAATTTGGAACCAGTCTGTTTTTCCATATCCGGTTCTAACTGTTGCTTCTTGACCTGCATACAGGTTTCTGAGGAGATAGGTAAGGTGGTCTGGTATTCCCATCTCTAAGAATTTTCCACAGTTTGTTGTGATCCATACAGTCAAAGGCTTTAGCGTAGTCAGTGAAGCAGAAGTAGATGTTTTTTTCTGGAATTCTCTTGCTTTTTCTGTGATACAACGTATATTGGCAATTTGATCTCTGGTTCCTCTGCCTTTTCTAAATCCAGCTTGAATATCTGGAAATTCTCAGTTCACGTACTGAGCTTGGAGAATTTTGAGGATTATTTTGCTAGCATGTGAAATGAGTGCAATTGTGCAGTAACCACCTCTGTACAGACAGTTATGTGTTGGCAGTTACCCCTGAAGCTGACCACAGTAAATATTCAGTAATCGTTTGCTGAAAGAATAAACATCTTAAGTTGTAGTCACAGAGCAGCTTAATCCATTAATGAAGCAGTGGATCTTCTATAATCCTCTACTCAATCTTATAGTTTGGTTATAAAAGTATGTTATGGAGAATTAGACTATAAATCAGATATTTTCACTACATCTAAATGCCTTGGGTAGGCATTGAATTAATGTTGCTTCTGTTGATAGAAATAAGGAAATTTTAAGAATAGCATAATAAGAATCTATTGGCTATTTCACAAGTAATTCTTTTTTATTTTTTTACCTTTTCACCTCTAATACCTATTCTTCCCACACCCACACCCACTTCTGACAATCACCAATTTGTTCTCTATATCTATGAACGGTTATGTTTATTTTTTAGATTTCATATATAAAAGGGATCGTAGAATATTTGTCTCTGACTTATTTCACTTAGCATAATGTCTTAAAGGTCCATGCTTGTTGTTGCAAATGGCAAGTTTTTTTTTTCATTTTTAAATTTGTTAAGCAATCTCAACATACTTGACACACATATTTGTTTGTATATATTCACCACATCTTCTTTACCCATTCACCCATCCGTGTACAGTTAGGTTGTTCCCATATCTTGATGTTGTAAATAATGTTACAGTGAACTTGAAGTCATGCATCTTTCTGAATTAGTATTTTCATTTTCTTCTGATAATACCTAGAGGTGGAACTGCTGAGCGGTATGGTAGTTATATTTTTAGTTTTTGAGAAAACTCCATACTGTGTTCAAAGTGACTGCACCAATTTGCATTCCCACCGACAGTTCAGAAGGGTTCCCTTTGCTTCACATCCTTGCCGACACTTGTTATTTCTTGTCTTTTGATAACAGCCATTCTGGGAGATGTGAGGAGATACCCTACTGTGGTTTTGATTTGCACTTCCCTGATGATTAAAGATGCTGAATATCTTTTCCTGTACCTGTTAGCCATCTGTATGTCTTCTTTGGCAAAATCTATTTTTAGATATTCTGTCCATTATTTAATCACATTTTTGTTTTTGTTTTTTGGCTATTGAATTGTGTGAGCTCTTTACATTTCCTGGATATGAACTCCTTATCAGGTGATTTGCAAATATTTTCTCTCAGTCCATAGGTTGCCTATTCATTTTGTTTATGGTTTCATTTACTGTGTAGAAGCTTTTTAGTATGATGTAGTTCTACTTATTTATTTTTGCTTTTGTCGCTTTTGCTTTGGGTGTCATTTAAAAAATTATAGCCAAGACCTATGTCAAGGAGCTTATCATTTATATTTTCTTCTAGAAATTTTATGGCTTCAGGTCTTCTATTCAAATCCTCAATCTATTTTGAGTTAATTTTTGTGTGGAGTACAACATAGTAATCCAGTTTCATTCTTTAGTATTTGGCTGTCCAACTTTTCCAACAACATTTGTTGTAGAGACTGCCCTTTCTTCATTATATACTCTTGGTCCTTTATCATAAATCAATGGCCCCTGTGTGTTGGTCTGTTTCTGCAACCTCTGTATTGTCCCATTGATCTATGTATGTGTTTTTTCCCCAGTACCATGTTTTGATTTATAATGCCTTATATTGCAGTTTGAAATCAGGGAACATGATGCCTTCAGCTTTTTTTTTTTTTTTAATTGAAGGATAATTGCTTTACAGAATTTTGTTGTTTTCTGTCAAACCTAAACCTGAATGAGCCATAGGTATACCTATATCCCCTCCCTTTTGAACCTCCCTCCCATCTCCCTCCCCATCCCACCCCTCTACATTAATAAAGAGCCCCTGTTTGAGTTTTCTGAGCCACACAGCAAATTCCCGTTGGCTATCTATTTTACATATGGTAATATAAGTTTCCATGTTACTTTCTCCATACATCTCACCCTCTCCTCTCCTCTCCCCATGTCCATAAATCTGTTCTCTATGTCTGTTTCTCCATTGCTGCCCTGTAAATAAATTCTTCAATACCATTTTTTTAGATTCCATATATATGTGCTAATATACAATATTTATCTTTATCTTTCTGATTTACTTTACTCTGAGTAATAGTCTATAGGTTCATCCACATCATTAAAACTGACTCAAATGTGTTCCTTTTTATGGCTGAATAGTATTCCATTGTGTATATATACCACAATTTCTTTGTCCATTCATCTGTTGATGGATATCTAAGTTGCTTCCATGTTCCAGCTATGGTAAATAGTGCTGCAAAGAACAATGGGATACCTGTGCCTTTTTCAATTTTGGTTTCCTTAGGATATATGCCTAAGAGTGGGACTACTAGGTCATATGTTGCTTTTATTCCTAGATTTTAAGGAATCTCCATACTTTCTTCCATACTGGCTATATCAATTTATATTCCAACCAACAGTGTTAGAGTGTTCCCTTTTCTCCACACCTTCTCCAGCATTTATTGTTTGTAGACATTTTGATGATGGCCACTCTGACCAGTGTGAGGTGATATCTCATTATAGTTTTGATTTGCATTTTTCTAATAATGAGCAATGTTGAGCATCTTTACATGTGTTTGTTAGCCATCTGTCTTCTTCTTTTTTTTTTTTTTTAATCCAAAACTTGGTCTCCCGTTCATCTTGATACAGAGTGCTTTTAGTGCTGCTTCCGTCTGAAAGAGCATCCTTCTGTAAGCCTTGCTTTTCCTCCTGTAGGCTGGCAGAGGATAGTAGAGCAGCCAACACACAAAACTACTGTTTGTGCATGGCTAAAGACGGTGGTGATTTTATAGCAGCCTGGGCAATTTACATCCATGAAATAGGAATTGGGGCTCTGCACCAGGTGCTTCTTCTTGTGTTTCCTCTTCTCTTCTGGAGAGGGATGAAGAAGATCCTTTGCGAGAGGCATATTCTCGTGAGGAGGTCATCACCGCCGGAAAGGCAGCCATCTGTCTTCTTTGAAGAAATGTCTGTTTAGGTCTTTTTCCACTTTTTGATTGGGTTGGTTGTTTTTCTTGTATTGAGTTGTATGAGCTGTCTGTATATTTTGGAAATTAATCCTTTTCCGGTTGTTTCATTTGCTATTATTTTCTCCCATTCTGAGGGTTGTCTTTTCACCTTGCTTGTAGTTTCCTTTGCTGTGCAAAAGCTTTTAAGTTTAATCAGGTCCCACTTGTTTACTTTTGTTTTTATTTCCATTACTGTAGGAGGTGGGTCATAGAGGATCTTGCTTTGATTTATGTCATTGAGTGTTCTGCCTGTTTTCCTCTAGAAGTTCTATAGTTTCTGGTCTTGCATTTAGGTCTTTAATCCATTTTGAGTTTAGCTTTGTGTGTGGTGTTAGGAAGTGTTATAATTTCATCCTTTTACATGTAACTGTCCAGTTTTCCCATTTATTGAAGAGGCTGTCTTTTCCCCATTGTATATTCTTTCCTCGTTTGTCAAAAATAAGGTACCCATAGGTGCATAGGTTTATTTCTGGGCTTTCTGTCTTGTTCCATTGGTCTATATTTCTGTTTTTGTGCCAGTACCATACTATCCTGATGAATGTATCTTTGTAGCATCATCTGAAGTCAGGAAGGTTGATTCCTCCAGCTCCATTCTTTCTGAAGACTGCTTTGGTTATTCGGGGTCTTTTGTGTTTCCATATGAATTTGAAATTTTTTGTTCTAGTTCTGTGAAAAAGCCATTGGTAATTTGATAGGGATCGCACTGAATCTATAGATTGCATTTGGTAGTATGGTCATTTTCACAATATTGATTCTTCCTACCCAGAAACATGGAATATCTCTCCATCTGTTTATGTCATCTTTGATTTCTCTCATTAGTGTCTTATAGCTTTCTATGTACAGTTCTCTTGTCTCCTTAGGCAAGTTTATTCCTAGATATTTAATTCTTTTCATTGCAATGCTGAATAGGACTGATTCCTTAATTACTCTTTCGGGTTTTTCATTGTTAGCATATAGAAATACACTTTCTGTGGATTGATTTTGTATCCTGCAATTTTACTCAATTCACTGATTAGCTCTACTAATTTGTTAATACTATCTTTAGGGTTTTCTATGTACAGTATCATGTCATCTACAAACAGTGAGAGGTTTACTTCTTCTTTTCTGATCTGGATTCTTTTTTTCTTTTTCTTCTCTGATTGCTATAGCTAGGACTTCCACCACTATGTTGACTAATAGTGGCAAAAGTGGACACCCTTGTCTTGCTCCTGATCTTAGGGGAAATGTTTTCAGTTTTTCACCATTGAGAATAATGTTTGCTGTAGGCTTATCATATATGGCCTTTACTATGTTGAGGTTGGTTCCTTCTATGCCCATTTTTTGAAAAGTTTTAATCATAAATGGGTGCTGAATTTTGTCAAAGGCTTTTTCTGCATCTATTGAGCTTATCATATGGTTTTTATTTTTCAGTTTGTTAATATTGTAGATCACATTAATTGGTTTGCATATATTGAAGAATCCTTGCATTCCTGGAATAAACCCAGCTTGATCATGTTGTATGAGCTTTTTAATGTGTTGTTGAATTCTGTTTGCTAAAACTTTGCTGAGGGATTTTGATTCTATGTTCATCAGTGATATTGGCCTGTAGTTTTCTTTTTTGTGCTGTCTTTGTCTGGTTTTGGTATCAGGGTGATGATGGCCTCGTAAAATGAGTTTCAAAGTGTTCCTTCCTCTCCAGTTTTTTGAAAGAGTTTTAGAAAGATGGCGTTAGCTCTTCTCTGAATGTTTGATAGAATACTCCTGTGAAGCCATCCTGTCCTAGGCTTTTGTTTTGGGGGGAAGATTTTTGATCACAGCTTCAAATTCAGTGCTTGTAACTGGGTTGTTCATAATTTCTATTTCTTCCTATTCAGTCTTGGAAGATTGAACTCTTCTAAGAATCCGTCCATTTCTTCCAGGTTATCCATTTTATTGCCATATAGTTGTTCATAATAGTCTCATAATTCTTTGTATTTCTGCATTGTCAGAGGTTACAACAAACCTCTCCTTTTTCATTTCTAATTTTGTTCATTTGATTCTTCTCTGTTTTTTTCTTGATGAGTCTGGCCAAAGGTTTGTCAATTTTGTTTATCTTCTTTAAAAACCAGCTTTTAGTTTTATTAATCTTTACTATTGTTTCTTTCATTTCTTTTTCATTTATTTCTGCTCAGATCTTTATGATTTCTTTCCTTCTGCTAACTTTGGGGTTTTTTTGTTCTTCTTTTTCCATTTGTTTTAGGTGTAAAGTGAGGTTGTCTATTTGATGTTTTTCTGTTTCTTGAAGTAGGATTGTATTCTCTCTTAGAACTGTTTTTGCTGCATCCCATAGGTTTTGAGTTGTCATGTTTTCATTGTCATTTGTTTCTAGAAATTTTTTTATTTCCCTTTTGATTTCTTCAGTAACCTGTTGGTTATTTAGAAATGCATTGTTTAATCTTCATGTGTTTGTGTTTTTTAGTTTTTTTCTTGTAATTGATATCTAGTCTCATAGCATTGTGGTCAGAAAAGATGCTTGATATGATTTCAATTTTCTTAAATTTACTGAGGTTTGATTTGTGACCTAAGATGTGGTCTATTCTGGAGAATGTTCCATGTGCACTTGAAAAGAAGATGTATTCTCCTGCATTTGGATGGACTGTCCTGAAAATATCAGTGAGATCCATCTCATCTAATGTATCATTTAAGACTTGTGTTTCCTTATTAATTTTCTGTTTTGATGATCTGTCCATTGGTGTGAGTGGGGTGTGAAAGTCTCCTACTATTATTGTGTTACTGTCAATTTCTCCTTTTATATCTGTTAGTGCTTGTCTTATATATTGAGGTGCTCTTATGTTAAGTGCATAGATATTTACAGTTGTTATATTTTCCTCTTGGATTGATACCTTGATCATTATGCAGTATCCTTCCTTATCTCTTTTAATATTCTTTATTTTAAGCTCTATTTTGTCTGATATGAAGATTGCTACTCCAGCTTTCTTTTGCTTCCATTTTCATGGAATATGTTTTTCCATCCACTCACTTTCAGTCTATATGTGTCTTTAGGTCTGAAGTGGGTTTCTTGTAGACAGCATTTATATGGGTCCTGTTTTTTTATCCATTCAGCCAATCTGTGTCTTTTGGTTGGAGCATTTAATCCATTTACATTTAAAGTAATTATTTATATATATGTTCCTATTGCCATTTTCTTAATTGTTTGGGGTTTGATTTTGTAGATCTTTTTTCTTCTCTTGTATTTCTTGACTACATAAGTCCATTTAACATTTGTTGTAAAGCTGGTTTGGTGTTACTGAATTCTCTTAACTTTGCTTGTCTGAAAAGCTTTTGATTTCTCCATCAATTTTGAATAAGATCCTTTCCAGATAGAGTAATCTTGGTTGTAGATTTTTCCCTTTCAGTACTTTATATATATCCTGCCTTTCCCTTCTGGCCTGCAGAGTTTCTCCTGAAAGACCAGCTGTTAAACATATGGGGTCTCTCTTGTATGTTACTTGTGCTTTTCCCTTGCTGCTTTTGATATTCTTTATTTGTGTTTAATCTTTGTTAGTTTGATTAGTATGTGTCTTGTGGCATGTTTCTCCCTGTATGGGACTCTTTGTGCCTCTTGGGCTTGATTGACTATTTCCTTTTCCATGTTGGGGAAATTTTCAACTATAGTCTCTTCAAAAATTTTCTCATACCCTTTCTTTTTCTCTTCTTCTGGGACCCCTATGGTTCAAATGTTAGTGCATTTGATATTTGTCCTGGAGGTCTCTGAGACTATCCTCAGTTCTTTTCCTTCTTTTTACTTTATTCTGCTCTTCAGAAGCTATTTCCACCATTTTATCTGCCAGCTCACTGATTCATTCTTCTGCTTCAGATATTCTGCTACTGATTCCTTGTAGAGTATTTTTAATTTCAGTAATTGTGTTGTTTGTCTCTGTATGTTTATTCTTTAATTCTTCTAGGTCTTTGTTAATTGATTCTTGCATTTTCTCCATTATGTTTTCAAGATTTTTTTTTATCATCTTTACTATCATTATTCTGAATTCTTTTTCAGGTAGTTTGCCTATTTCCTCTTCATTTATTTGGACTTCTGTGTTTCTAGTTTGTTTATTCATTTGTGCAGTAATTCTCTGCCTTTTCATTATTTTTTTTTTAAACTTATTGTGTTTGAGATCTCCTTTTCTCAGGCTTCAAGGTTGAAGTTTTTCTTCCTTTTGGTTTCTGCCTCACTAAGGTTGGTGCAGTGGTTTGTGTAAGCTTTGTATAGGGTGAGATGTATGCTAAGTTTTTTGTTTGATTGGTTTTCCTCTGCTGGGTAAGGCTGAGTGAGGTGGTAATTAAGGCTGATAATTCTGTTTGTATTTTTGTTTTGTTTGTTCTTTGGATGAGGCATCCTGCACGGGGTGCTATTGGAGGTTGGGTGATGCTGGGTCTTGTGTTCAGTGGTTTCCTTTGTGTGACTTCTCACTATTTGATACTCCCTAGGGTTAGTTCTCTGGTGTCTAGCATCTTGGAGTCAGTGCTCCCAATCCAAAGGTTCAGGGCGTGATCTCTGGTCAGAAATGAAATTCCACAAGTGGTTTGTTATGGCATCAAGTGAGATAAAAACACATACTCAAAAATGAGAAACCAAAGATGAATCCCAGACTAATGGCAGTTTTACATAATCAGCAAATAATAATTAAAATCATGGACTATACACATATACAGATACATCCATAAGCAAAATCAAAACAGTCCAACCAAAATAAAGTACAATAGTGACCTGGCGAACAAAGGAAACCAAAAATTATATCTGTCAATTAAGAACAAAACTAACTAAAGCACAAACTGGAAAACAAAACTAAAGCAAGGTGCCAAAAAAATATCTTGCTTTAGTTTTGTTTTCCAGTTTGATAAATAAAGCAAGGTGCCATGTTTGGAATAAAGCAATGAAAACAAAACTAACGTATGTTGAGAGGAAAGATAAGAAAGAATAGATATGCAAAGCTAAATAGAGATAGATAAAGAAGATTTATATACATTAAAGATCTTCAAGGGGAAAAGAACAGTAGGAAAAGCAAGCAAAGTAATAAATGTAGAAAAAATAATAATAGGTTTTAAAAAATTAGAAGAAAAAAGGAAGAGGAAAGGAAAAAAAAAAAAGAAAAACTCCACAGAACTGCAAAAGCCCAACATAGAGGCAGAGGTTTATAATAGCAATAAAAAGTGTGATTGGAAGAAAAAAAGAAAAATCTCAAAAGCTTAATTAGATTTCATAGTGCCAATAAAATCAACAACTACAACAGATGTTGGCAATTTGATCTCTGATTCCTCTGCCTTTTCTAAATCCAGTGTGAACATCTGGAAGTTCACAGTTCACATACTGTTGAAGCCTGGCTTGGAGAATTTTGAGCATTACTTTGCTAGCATTTGAGATGAGTGTAATTGTGTGGTAGTTTGAGCATTCTTTGGCATTGCCTTTCTTTGGGATTGGAATGAAAACTGACCTTTTCCAGTCCTGTGGCCACTGCTGAGTTTTCCAAATTTGCTGGCATATTGAGTGTAGCACTTTCACAGCATCATCTTTTAGGATTTGAAACAGTTCAACTGGAACTCCATCACCTCCACTAGCTTTGTTCATAGTGATGCTTCCCAAGGCCCACCTGACTTTGCATTCCAGGATGTCTGGTTCTAGGTGAGTGATCACACCATTGTGGTTATCTGGGTCATGAAGATCTTTATTGTATTGTTTTTCCATGTATTCTTGCCACCTCTTCTTAATATCTTCTGCTTCTGTTAGGTCCCTACCATTTCTGTCCTTTATTGAGCCCATCTTTGCATGAAAAGTTCCCTTGGTATCTCTAATTTTCTTGAAGAGACCTCAAGTCTTTCCCATTCTGTTGTTTTTGTCTATTTCGATCAAACACAGGCCCCCACATTGAAAGTGCTGAGTCTTAACCACTGGACTGCCAAGGAATTCCCTAGTTTTCAATATGTAAGCTTTTCACCTTCTTGGTTAAATTTATTCCTAAGAACTTTATTCTTTTTGATGTAATTATAAATGAGATTATTTTCTTTATTTCTCTTTATGTTAGTTTATTTGTGTACAGGAACATACCAAATTTTTGCATATTGATTTTGTATCCTGCAACTTTACTGATTTTGTTTACTGTCTCTAACAGTTTTTATGGCATCTTTAGGGTTTTTTGCATATAATATCTGCAAGTGACAGGTTTACTTCTTCCTTTCCAATTTGGATGCCTTTTATTTCTTTTTCTCACCTAATTACTCTGTGTAGCATTTCCTATACTGTGTTGAAAATAACTGGTGACAGTGAACATCTTGTCTTGTTTCTCATCTTAGAGGAAAGACTTGCAGCTTTTCGCCGTTGAGTGTGATGTTAGCTGTGGCTTTGTCATGTACAGCCTTTATTATGTTGAGGTACATTCCCTCTATTCTCATTTTGTTTAGAGATTTTTTTGTACATGGATGTTGACTTTTGTCAAATGCTTTTTTTGTTTGTTTCAGTTGAGATAATCATAATTTTTATCCTTCATTTTGTTAATGTGGTGTATCACATTGACTTCATAGCAGATATTGAATGATACTTACATCCCTGGAAAAAAATCCTACTTGATCATGGTGTATGATCCTTAAAATGTATTGTTGAAATCAGTTTGCTAATATTTTGTCGAGGATTTTTGCACCCATCAATAATGCTGCTGCTGCTAAGTCACTTCAGTCGTGTCCGACCCTGTGCAACGCCATAGACAGCAGCTCACCAGGCTCCCCCGTCCCTGGGATTCTCCAGGCAAGAACCCTGGAGTGGGTTGCCATTTCCTTCTCCAATGCATGAAAGTGAAAAGTGAAAGTGAAGTCACTCAGTCGTGTCCGACTCGTAGCAACCCCATGGACTGCAGCCTACCAGGCTCCTCCGTCCATGGGATCTCCCAGGCAAGAGTACTGAAGTAGGGTGCCATTGCCTTCTCTGATCCATCAATAATATTGGCCTATAATTTCTTTTCTTTGGTATCCTGTCTGGTGTTGGTATCAGGGTAATGCTGACCTCTTTAAATGAGTTTAAAAGAGTTCTCTTCTATTTTTGAAGAGTTTGAGAGGGATTGGTTTAATTCTCTTTTGAATGTTTGGTAGAATTCATCTCTGAAGTTTTAAACTTTTGTTTGCTGGGAGGTTTTTAATTACTGATTCAATTTCATTAACAGTTAATTGGTCTGTTTAGATTTTCTCTTCCACCATGATTCAGTCTTAATAGGTTGTATGGTTTTAGAAATTCTTCCATTTCTTCTAGGTTGTCCAATTTGTTGTCATGTAATTGTTTATAGTAATCTCTTATGATCCTTTGTATTTCTGTGGAATCAATTGTAATATCTCCCTTTCATTTCTGATGTTAGTTAGTCCTCTTTTTTCTTTACTTTTTGAATCTTAAGCATGTAAAAGTCTAGAAAGAAAATGTAGTTAGAGCTGACTAATTCCAGTGGTAGCACAATGATAAGAGAGTCTAGGAATTCCTGCAGCTCTGACCCACTCTAGGGTTGTTTTTTAGCTCCTATCTGTTCCTGAAGCTGTTTTACAAATGTGCCATTAAATTTATGACTTATCTTTTCAACAAATTCTCCTACTTGCTTAATTTACCTTGAATTCCTTTTATTGCTTGCAGCAATACTTGTATTCATAATTTTCGCTATTTTAGAATATTTTCTTAGGATAGATTTGATAGCATTGGGATACTGGGTAAAATTTCTTGATGGTTTTCTGGCCTTTTATATAAATATCTTTTGTTGTGATTGCAGAGGCCAAACTAAATAGAAAAACTTTTCTTACTTCTGCAGTGATATGAACATTCTGATAACACAGTAAATGGCAAAAATAATTGCTTTCATTACAGTCTCTGCAATTTAGGACAAGAAAAGGGAATTACTTTTTTAATCATTTGCAAACATTTCTATGATTAATAGGCAACTATTGTTTTAACTTTTCTAATGAGATCATTGTAACGGGGTCCATTAGTAAGATGAGTTACCAATAAACCTAAGATGTTAGCTTCATACCAAAGACAGACTTGTGCATGTGCATGAATGTGTGGGGTGACTGTGTTGGGAGAGGTGAAGGGGGCCTGAAAAATGAAGGGTAGAGTGGGAAAGAGAGAGAAAAGAGATATAGTGGAAATGTGCAGGCCATAGATACATTAATCAGTTTACCTCTCAGGCATGCATAAAATAAAGCCTTCAGTTCTAAGACTGATTGATGGTAATGATTCTTTCCAACCTAACTTGTTCCTTCTATAAATTTTAAAAAGTATTTTTAGTTACTATGTATTTAAATTCATTACTCTGCTTTGAAGTTTCAGTTACCAATAGTGAATACAGTTGTGGATCTTAATAAACATTTGTTTAAAATCTATTCTAATTCCATTCCCTCATTTAACCTTGGGAACTTTTGTTAAACCCTATGACAAATGCCTAAGAGTTGCTGGGGGGAAAAAGCCAGACTAAATTTGACCCTGGTCATATTATTTCTTTGTTGCCTTGCCCCTCCATAAAGACTAACGTTTATCTTTGAATCGTTGAGAATTCTTAGCTTCAGAATTCTTCCTTTTAGAAGACAAAGTACCCTTTGTCTAAGGGTAATTTTTATGGTGTGGGACATTTAACTTACTTACTAAGAATCAAGCAAATGAAGTCTGTATTAAATGAAAAACATATTTGTGACTTTCCATGAAGGTCAGGGCAACCACATTCTAAAATCATCAACAATGCTGCTTGGTTTAAAGAGTTAGGTCTATTTCACATTTTTTTAAGACAAAATTTTTTAATTTACTTAGAAAAAGATACATGTTTTGTAATGTAGGCTTTGAGATTCACACTTCTTTTCTGTACAGACACAGCTCAAGATTTGACACACTCAGTATTTCAAGATATTATTTATATGTGTAATCTAAAAAATGACACAAATGAACATATCTATAAAACAAAACAGCTCACAAATACTTTGGATGATAATAAAAATATGACACTTGCAATTTTTTAAATTGGGCTTATTTACAAAATTTTTAATATTTTATGTTATTTCTGTTGTATCATATCTGAAACAATCTTCACATTTTATTCACACAATAGTCATTCATTCAAATAAGGCATTAATTGAGCACCTACTATATACAAGACAGTGAATAAAGCAGAGAATAAAAGAAATGACCTGCTCTTATGGTGCTAATACTCTAATGAAGGATGGAATTTAAAATAAAAACATATAAATATATTATAAACCGATTGATAAATGTTATGAAAAAAAAATAAAGCAAGACAATAACAACAGTGATGACTATGCTATTGTGCAAAATTTGCTCAGGATCTTCATTGACACAGTTTATAGTCTCCTTCTGGAAATCAACATAACTTAAGGGTCAGCTAGTAATTCCAAGTGCCTAAATCTTTCAAAGAATCTACCATATCTAATATTTAATGCACACACACATTTCTTAGAAAAGAGATTTTCATATGTGACTTGATGAACTACATATCAAAGCACAATGGTATTTGGTAATATATGAATAACGTAACCCGTTTAACCAGATAGGTTTACTTTTTGAAATCCTGAACGTCCTTTACCTGTAAGCAAATTGTGTTGTTAAAGTTTATTTTTAAATATGTATTTGAATCTCTGAATACATTTTCCCATAGAAACAATATTAAGTATAAAGATATATATCCAAGCCTGTTATTCATCTGAAGTACAGTATATTGAAATAGTAGAAAATAATATTGCCTCCAACTACAGAAACTGAATAAAGTAGAAAATCTGTATAAGAGAATCTGATTCTTTTTCTTGAAGGATGACACTGTAGAAAATTATGTTCATTAAGAGGAAAACAGAGAGAACATGAAGAGAACATTGAGGGGGCTAAAGGGCATGAAAACTTAGAGGTTTCTGGAATTGGTTATTTTTTATATATCATTGTATTTTAAAGTTATAATTTTCTTTAATTTCTAAGAAACCATGTCATTTAGCACTGCTCATATTTAAGTCATAATTAGACCCGACTCTTTGCCCCCTCTCACAAATTAAGAAGGGACAAAAAGAGGGTAGGACTTGTCTTAGTTTTGGAAATAATCAAAGAGGCAACAAAAAGAAAAAAAAGCTTATTTATAAGAATATTATATTTTAGCTTTATTTAAAATTACATGGTTGGAAATAAACTCAATTTCCAACAGCAGGAAAATGGTAAAGAAATTTAGGCTTGGAATATAGTGAATCCACCAAAAGGAAAGTTTCTGAAGAATATGTAAAGAAATAGGAAAAAAAAATGTTCATTGGAGGATAAAAGCTAGTAACAAAACTGTATAATACTGTAAGATTTTTCTATAAACTTTTCAACCAAAAATTTGAAATTATTATCTCTGGGTGTAGAGTGATTGGTATTTTAAGATTTTTTTTTTTTTGCATTTTTTATTTCTATGATCTGCATTGTTGATTTTTGTATTTTTGAAGGTATTTTTCAGAGTCTGATTTGCATATGAGGAAAAGTTAAATAAGGGAAGGGTTTTAGAATAACTGTTAAACATATTTTAAAGAATGAGTGGGGAAAATAATACACCTAAGAAAGAAACAACTGGAAAATATCTTTTTTTAGTTAATTCTTCCCTAAGTGAAAGAAACAGCCTGATGGTAAAGACTCTCTGGGCAGAAAGTCATGGTGGCCCCAGATTTCATGACCTTTGTAAGAGGCTCCTATATTAAATTCCTCCTATTGAACCACATGGTGTGGACCCTGGTTTCCTGATTGGATCCTGACTAATAGTGGTACTTTTATTCTAAGAAGAAGTTCTAAGAAGCGGTACTCCCTCAATAACACAAATCTGAGTATGAACAAACACACCTTGTTGAGCACTGATCTCTTATCTGTGTCTGTCTCCCTCTGTACCCAAACCCAGCCCGCATGTGCCTTTGCTCAAGACATCTGCCGCAGGCCATCCCCAGCCAGCAACCAGTGGCCCCAGGGTGAAATCTGAGCTTAGATCAAAGGAGTTTGAATCTCTTTCACAAAGAAGATTGCGGAGGAAGAATCCTCACTTCAACGTTGTCCTAGACTCACAGACTTAGAGAACAAACTTATGGTTGCCAGGGGTCAGGATGCAGGGAAGGGATGGGTAGGGAGCTTGGGAAAAACATGTCCACCCTACTATACTTAAAATGCTAACCAACAAGGTCCTGCTGTGTGGCACATGGAACTCTGCCCAGTGTTACGTGGCAGCTTGGATGGAAGGGGAGTTTGGGGGAGAATGTGCTCAGTCATGTCCGACTCTACGCCACCCTTTGGACTGTAGCCCACCAGGCTCCTCTGTCCATGGGATTTTTTCAGGCAAGAATACTGGCGTGGGTTTCCATTTCCCCTCCAGGGGATCTTCTCCATCCAGGGATTGAACCCATGTCTCCTTTGTCTCCTGCATTGCAGGTAGGTTCTTTACAACTGAGCCATTGGGAAAGCCCATGGATCCGTGTATATGGACGGCTGAGTCCCCTCACTGTTTACCTGAAAGCATCACAACATTGTTAGTCGGCTATACCCCAGTACAACATAGAAAGTTTGTAAAAAAAAAAAAAAGCTGTCCAAAACGTCACAATAAGAGCAGTATGCTCCAAAATACAGTGCCTGTTCTTAATCTATTGTCAGTGTTATAGGTAATCAAGACCATCTGATCTGGATTCTGTGTTTCTGCTGGGCAGCAAAAATTTTTATTGGCATTCTAACATTAAATGAGTCCCACTGAATTGCAGGAATCAGAAGATAATTGTCATGCGTTTCCTTGTATTTGAAGTTTCTTTAAATGAGCCTCAAGAAGAAGCAAACTTTTTTTTTTTTTAAATCATGTGGGTGGTTTCTAAAAAATGTCAAAGATTCAATAGATTGCTTTGTTCAAAACACTGAGATAGAAACATAGTTTCCCCTGTAATTCTTTCTCTTATTATCTTTCTAAATTGAAAAGAAAGAAAATACAACAGTAAAAATTAGTTAAAGATAAAAGTTTCAAAGCAGTGTGCTTCATCCTGTCCCACCAGTACACAGAGCATGAAGTTTTTCTCTCGGTGGACCAGGGTGAGAAAATGGGATTCACAGCCACCCTTAATCTAAAATACATGGCTGCCTCTAGGCTGTATCTTTCTTTTTATACTCCTTGTGGTGGAAAATCAACAATTACATTGATGTCAAAATGGTGTAGAACCAGATAGGATAATTTCCAGAATCAAAACGCCAAAAGTATATTTGCATCTTTGAACTAGAGTAAAGCAATAGTAATTAGGCTTTGTCTCACACAAGCTTGAACACAAGCAATAGAACCTCATCCTTGATAGAATGTTGATCTATGTAAAATGCAGATAAACATCAACAAGAGGCAGGCTGGACATCCGTTGTCTCATCAGAGCTGCTGCCGATTATTTTAGAATTTTAACTCTTTATAATTTCCCTCAAGGTTTCTCAAACTTTAATTCACTGAAGACTGAACTGATTGTGTCAAAAGCAAAACAACTGTTAAATTGTGTTATCATAAACTTGGAGATTTTTTCCAAAGAACTTTCATTTTTATGTAGGCAGTTACATCTTCAGTTTAGTCATCCAGGAAACAGTATTTTCCTATTTTAATTTCCTGTGAGGTAGGTGCATTACTGTTCCAGTTTTATAGAAGAGGTTTGGAACAGGTCAGTGACTTAGTGAAGGTCCCATGGAAAGTGAAGGACCTACTGACCTTAGGGCCTGTGGAGGTTTATCTCCTGCTTCACTTCAGATGGTTACAGTGTTGCACCACTCTATTGTCCAGGTGGCAATTAAATCTTTTTAAAAACATATTTATTTGTCCTTATAATGAATTCCTAAAATGCAGAAGTAGAATTCAGAGGGCCCTCGCGGTTGAATTGCATAAAGCCCCATCACTCCAAGACAATTGTGGTTATATTTTGCACATTTCCTTCCAGTGTCTTAGGACCTTATGTTTTACATATCATATAGCAAAATATAATGAAGTCTGATTTTTCACTGTAAAAGCAATATAGGAAGTTAGAAAAGCTATAGTGTATAAAGAACAAATCAGCAAAAAATGCAAAATAATTGGGTTAGTAACAAGTAAAATTTTCTTGTGCGTGTGCTAAGTCCCTCCAGTTGTGTCCTTCTCTTTGAGAACCTATGGACTGTAGCCTGTGAGGCTCCTCTGTCCATGAGATTCTCCAGGCAAGAATACTCGAGTTGGTCCCATGCCCTCCTCAAGGGGATCTTCCCAACTCAGGGATCAAACCCACATTTCTTATGTCTCCTGTATTGGTAGGCAGGTTCTTTACCACTAGCCCCACCTAGGAAGCCCAAATAAAATTTACTATCAACTGAAATTAACTTAATCAGTGTTATTAACTTCTAATTTGCTACATTTTCTTAACCACATTTAAAAGTTAATATTATACATAAAATTAATCCTAACAGGCTATAAAAGCCATATATAACTTTCCACAAACTTTTTTTCCTGAATAGCAAAGAATTGCAACCACTTGAAAGATTGATCGAATTGTTTAAAATGTGTGAAATCATCTCATATAAATTGAGAGACATGTCACAGATCAATTTGTATTACAACTTTGTATATTAAAAGATATTGACTAGAGATAGAAAACAAATTAAAGGTAAAAAGGGAAAAACACTTTTATTGATCCAACCTCAGGACAGGTTACTACCACCAGTTCATAGTCTTCAAAGTTGTTATATATTGTTCCAAACAACACACTTAAAGGCAGTAGGATAGGTCTACTCTTATCTTAGAAAAAACCCTAGTGTTCTGAGGGGGTTAATAATATATTTTGAGAAAAAATAAGTAAGTAAGTGCACATGGCCAAACACATTTGAGAAAGGGTGTATATTATAGTTTGCTCATCTGAGAAAGGGTATGTGTTACTGTTTCCTCCTGGAAACATATGAATAATAGCAGCATATTAAAGACTCTTGGAAATCAAGCATCAAGTGTAACTTTATTTCAGAATTTCCCACATTTATTTGAAAAAGAGATTCGTCTTTCCCCCGCCCCTCCAAATACTTATGAGTATCTCACAAGATGTCCTGAAGAAAGTGCTTTGGAAAAGGCAGACAGATCAGTCATTACCTGCTCAGGGTTTTATCCAGTTATCTTGGACACTGAAAGACTGAGCAGTTTGTGGATCATTGCTCTCAAATAACCTTGTCTCACCTGCAGTGTAGTCTCCTACTATCCACCCCATATTTTCAAGTGCCCTGTCCTGCTTGCCTATCACCTTCTGTGTCTGCCGCATTACTAGCATCCCTTAAAAACTATTAAATCTAGACAGATATTGACATCTTGATTCCAAATATAAATCATTATACTACTTCTACTAGTAAAAAGTCTCCAGAGATTTTCCCTGAGTCTTCCCTACTCTTTGAAGGGTCATACAACTTACCATCTTTTATTCATTCTTTCTGTATAAAAGAGGAGGTCTCACTATGTTCTAGATTTAATCTTACCTCTAGAGGCTGGGAAAGAAATTATTTCTTTAAAAAAATTTTAAAGCGTTAGTTCAGAGCTTTCCAATCTGGTTGCTGGAACAGAGTTGTTAAATGTGTGGGAAATAGCTCCCCCTTCAGCTCCAGGATGGTGGGGCAGGACTCACAGGGTGGGGAGTTGCCTCTGGCTTCAAGTGGCTTCACATAACTTTCACTGGGTGCCTTATAAATGTAATCATATTTTAATTTACCAAGGACTTCCCTGGTGGCTCAGGTGGTAAAGAAATCTGTATGCAATGTGGAAAATTCAGGTTCAATCCCTGGGTTGGGAAGATCCCCTGGAGAAGGGCATGGCAACCCACTCCATTCCTGGAGAATTCCATGGACAGAGGAGCCTGGTGGGCTGCAATCCATGGGGTCACTGTCAGACACGACTGAGTGACTGACACACACAAGGCATGAAAAACATCTGAAAGAAGAACATTAATATGCTCAGAACTTTTGTACACTGACCTACTTTCCAGTTAGAAAAGAACATGAAATATTAAATAAGAATCACAAAATTGTGGAACAATAAGACATTCATAAGTATATATATAAATATATACATCTATAACATTATTAGAAAACTTGTATAAAACAGTGGTTTTAGTTACCTGATAAAGAAAATGTGATGATTTAGAGAATATTGTGCCTAAGTTCTGGCAAAGCCTGTTATTATTAATCCCCCATTCTATTAACTCCTAAGATTTCCCCTACATTGTAACGGAAAAACGAGGGACAATTTTTGACAAGCTCCAAGACGTTTTAATAGAGATATTTGCTATGATTAAAGAATATTATTTAAAATATTAATAATGAAAATCATATTACTTCTAAAATGTGAGTGATAGGAAAAGATGGTTATATTTTCTATTTAACCAAGAAAAGCATGCATGAGGTTGGACTATCAAAAAGTAGTGCCTTTGAATATTTAGCACATAGAATTTAACCTTCATTTAATTATATAGTTCATCTTGCTATGATTTATTAAGGACAATATGGACAAAAGTGACATAATGTCCAGAAGACTTTAAAGAGTTTTAAGATAATACCGAGAATACCAAAGCAATTGAAAAATGCAATATGCTAAGCATGACAGAGCAGCATCTACAAGCTATAATTTGTAGTATATTGTTCACACAAGAATTAATGATAGGGAAAATTTTATTGATGAATAAAAGGTTTAGTCAGTGAATATGTGCAATGAGATAAAACCATTGAACAAAACAAACTGATGCTTTTTAAACTACTGCATGACAGATTACATGAAACGCAACAAAAGGCACACTTTTCACAGAGTATTTTGCATTTTCCAGATTTACAGAGCAATTCTCTCTGAATGTTAAATAGTCACATTTTCAAATTTTCACTCCTTTCCTAGACTGATTGATTGCTGGAGGCTAATTTCAAACTAATTTCTAACACTTTCAGTGGAGAAATATATTTAAAGCAAAGATGTATACTAGTCAGATACCCATCTGTCTTCTACATAAGGCCATTCAAATCCTCCCAGAATCTGTTTTAAAATATGTGCATCCTTTTGCTGGGAACATTACTTACTCCTCTCCCAAGTTAGGACAAATGCTAATTATTCATGAGTCAGATGGCTCTCAAAAACACAGATTTCATTTTCTACTCTTATTATAAAGTCCATGAAATGCTCCTCTCGTTTTATTTCATTATTCTTTCCCCTTTGTCCTACACATTCTCATTTACATTGTTCTTCCCATCAGAGATGTTTACATTAGTATATTCAATATATGTCCTTAGGCATCTGAAGCTATAACCCTGAGAAATAATATTACCTTCTATGTGTGTGTTTTGAGTGTACATAAATTGTTTTGCCATATATAATTCATTCTATATTTCTAAGATCTGTCCATATTGCTATAACTTAAAATGATTACTTACTGCTGTACTGTATTTCATTGCATGTATTTATCACATATTCTGATAATCCATTTCCCTAGGGACAGATGTCAAGGCTTCTTATAACTTTCTGCTAACACAAATAAGGCAATGACATTATCCTCATAAATGTCCCCTTTTAAGGGGACACTTGTACACTTGTACACAGTGTAAACCCAGATGAAGTAATGATATGCATACAGAATATATGGATAGTTAATTTCACTCAATATTATCAGTTTACTCTCCCAAGAGTGCATAAAGTTTCTCATGACTCCTCATTCTAACCAACATTTGGTATTAGCTGACTTTTAAATTTTTCCCAATACTGCTGCTGCTGCTGCTAAGTCGCTTCAGTCATGTCCGACTCTGTGCGACCCCTTAGACGGCAGCCCACCAGACTCCCGCATCCATGAGATTTTCCAGGCAAGAGTACTGGAGTGGGTTGCCATTTCCTCCTCCGTTTCCCAGTACTAGGTTGGCTTAATTTGAATTTCTCTGACTTCATATGAAGTTAAACATCTCTTCATGTCCATATTGGCTATTTAGACTACTTCTTCCATGAATAGTCTATTTGTACCCCTTGTCGAGTTTTTGTTTCCTTGAAGATATTAGTAGTTCTTTATATATTCTATTTGTTAATAATCATTTTTCAGTTTTAAGTTTTGAAAACATCTTTTAATCGTCCACAAGCTTGTTAAGTTTGTCTATTATATCCTCTTTGTATAGAAGTCTTTGATTTTAATATGAATTAAAATGAAAGATTTCTGTATTAAGTTATATGTGAATTAAAATTCATACACCACCTACTCTTTTTGGCTGTGCTGGGTCTTCTTTGCGATGCTCAGACTTCTCACTGTGGTGTTGCAGCCCGAGGGTTTAGTTGTCTTGTGCGTGTGGGATCCTAGCTCCTCCACCAGGGATCACACCCAAGTCCCCTGCATTGGAAGGCAGATTCTTAACCTCTGGACCACCAGGGAAGCTCCTCACTTATTCTTTTTTTTTTTTTTTTTCCAATTATTTTTATTAGTTGGAGGCTAATTACTTTACAATATTGTAGTGGTTTTTGCCATACATTGACATGAATCAGCCATGGATTTACATGTGTTCCCCATCCTGAAACCCCCTCCCATCTCCCTCCCCATCCCATCCCTCTGGGTCTTCCCAGTGCACCAGCCCTGAGCACTTGTCTCATGCATCTTACCTGGACTGGCGATCTGTTTCACACTTGATAATATACATGGTTCGACTTACTCTTAAAAGTTTACAAATTTTTAGTCTTGTCTAAACATCCTTTCCTATCCCAAGTTCACAAAGACAGCCTCATATATTTTATTACTTTATATATTGCCTTTTATAGTTAGGTTTTTAATATATTTGGAATTAATTCTGTAAGAATCTAAATATACTTTTACCTATATATTGAGTCATTTACTAAATAATCCCTCTTTTTTTATTTGTGATGCTGATTTCTGCTACCTTCTCATATATAACAGGCACTTATTCATTGCTTTTCTATTTGTTGCATCTATTTTTTTAATCTGTTTCTGTACTAGTACCATGCTGTTTTTATTGCTTTGGTTTTATAAAATATCTTAATATATCCAATAAAACAAATTCCCTTTCTTTAGTCCATTATTCTTCCATTCACAGAAACTATTTTTCTGTTTTCTCACAAAACCCTGCTAAAATTTTCATCAAAACTGCATTGACTTTATAAGTTCATTTATGGAGAATGATATTTTTTTACAGTGTAGTTTTTCTCCATCCATGAACATGTTACTTTTCTCTTTTTACCTAAATCTTATTTTATGTTATTTAATAAAATTTGAAAAGTACTTTGTAAAGGATTAGTACTTCTTCATTAGGTTATCTTATGTAATTTGTAGTTTTTGTTGCTAATGTAAGTGAAGTCATATTCTCCATGCTTATTTCTGGTTGGTTGCTGCTGATGCAGAAAAGTGTCTTGATATTTACATTAAACATAAATAGATTAGTATAAGTAAAATATTTATATAGTTTCTTATATAGTACTTAGTATATGCTTATGTATTACTTAGTATATTGCCTATTATTGATCTTGCACCTATGCAATCTTTCTGAACTCTATTAGTTCTAATAGTTTGTCTATTGATTCAGTTAGGTCTTCTAATAGAAGATCTAATGATCTACAGTGACAGAGTAATTTATTCTACCCAATCCTTATACCTCCTGTTTTTTTCTTGTCTTATTATATTGGCCAAAATCTCCTCACTATGGGAGCTGTAATAACAAGTCTCTCTTCCCTGTTCCTAATCATAACATGTCATAATTTTTTCATAGGTTTTTGTTAAAAGCTTTTATTAAGTTAAATGTTCTCTAATACCTAATTTTTTAACACTTAAAAATATCATAAATAGGTTTTAAACTTTACCAAATATTAATTATGCTTATGTTGAAGTAATTTTTTTCCCTATAGGTCATTAATGAGATAAATTGTATTGATAACTTTTCTGGTGATGAACCCCCTTACATTTCTGAAATGAAATTGACATCATCGTGTTTTGTTTATAAAAACACGTTGAACTCAACTAATATTTATTTAGGATTTCATATTTTGTTCATAGCGAAATGGGCTAATAGATTCTTTTCTTGTCATTTCCCAATCCATTACTGATCTGAAGATTATAATTAATTAACTTGAATTGAGACCTAAAATGAGGTGCACTGCTTTCCCTCATTTTCTTTTTTCTGGACCACTTTATATCAACTGGAATTATCTTTACTTTGAAAGTTCTGAAACTCAAAATACTATCTGATCCTCTGCTATTTCCTTCTCCAGGGAATCTTCCCTACCCAGGAATCAAACCCAGGTCTCCTGCATTGCAGGCAGATTCTTTACCAACTGAGCTACAAGGGAAGCCCATAATTGACATACAACACTGTATAGGTTTAAGGTGTACAGCATAATGATTCAACTTAAACACGTTCATGAAATGATTATCACAGTAAGTACAGTGAACACCCATCATCTCATATAGATATAAAAGTAAAGAGAAAAAAATGTTTTCCTTGTGAGGAGAAGCCTTGGCATTTATTCTTTTAACAATTTCTGTATATAACATATATACATATATTTCATATATAACATATAGCAAAGTTAATTATGTTTATCATGTTGTGCTTTACATCTCTAGTACTGATTTTATCTTATAACTATAACTTTGTACATTTGTTTTTATCACATAGATTTTGGCAGTGGTGGTGGTAAAGTCAGAAGTGCGGGCAGCAAATTCCTGATGGTAACAGTGGCCACAGTTCTTTTGTTTATTCCTGGTGGGTTTTGGAAATCATTCTTGAAAGCTCAGCTGTAGTCTGTTTCATGAGTCTTTTTAACAATTCTGTGATTTAAATATTCTTTAAAAAATCCTTTGGAGAGTATCCTAACTACTTAACTATTTACTTAACTAAAATTAGGAAACTTGACCATAAATTTTAGACTGGAGTTCTGATGAATACTTAGAAATCTCTTTCATGATTAATGCATTATCCAAGTTTTCTATTTCTTCTCAGGCAAATTTTTTCCTGAAAATTTATTTTTCATTTAGATGTTAAAAAAAATTCTTTCTTTATTCTTATTTTCGGCTGTGCTGGTCCTTCGATAGGCTTTTCTCCAGTTGCGGAGCTCAGGCTTCTCACTGTGGAGCCCTCTCTTGTAGCCGCGCATGGACTCTGGGGCCAAGGGCTCCGGGAGCTGCCGCGCACGGGCTGGGCGTTTGCGGACCCCCGGCTCCCAGGCTCAGCGCTTGGGCGCCTGGGCTTCGTGGCCCCCCGGCACGTGGGGTCCTCCCGGGTCGGGACCAAGCCCGCGTCTCCTGCGCTGGCAGCGACTTTTACCGCTGAGCCTCCGGGGACGCACGCCCGCCTGCAGATTGTTTGGTATTACTGTTGTACAGTTCATCGTTTTTGTTATTTTTAAATCTCAATTATTTCAATAGTTAATTTCCTTTTGGGGGTTAAGTTTTAATTAATAGTCTTTTATTTGGTTGATCAGCTTTGTCAGATATTTGTGTTCAATACTTTATCTCTTCAGAAATAAGGTTTTGTCATCTCTATTGATTTCTTTCTTTCTTATTGATTTTTCCTTATTTGTATTGTCTCCTCCCTTCCTGTTTCTATGTTTATTCTGTTGTTTACTTTTCTAGTTCTTTGAGTTTAATGCTTGTTTTATTTTGCTCAGTTATTTTAAAACTTTTTAAAAACTGTTATATATATTATATATAACATTAATTATAATATTAATTATATAGCATCATAATATATAACATTATAATATTAATAATGTAACATTGTAATATTAATATATAACATTAATTATAATATTAATTATAATAAGTACTTGTTAATATATAATATAATATAAATTATATATTGCATAATATATATTAAATAATATATACATTATGTATTATTATTATATAATATTAATATATACATTATTATATTATATATAAAATATAATAATATATACACAATATAATATTAATACATTATATATTACACATTAATATATAATAGATAATATATAGTATAGTATAGTATATATAATATATTAATATGTATATTATATATATAACAAGTATATATATATGTATAACACAAGTATATATTATATATCATTTAATGTATATTATACATATTAGATATTATATTACACTATATATAATATTATATATAATGTATTATAATATATACATATATTACAGTACATATATATGACATTATATATATTATATATAGTATATAATATATATAATATATGTATATATATAATTTAATATATATACATATGTAATATGTAACATATATGTAATATAATACATATATTATAGATAATGTATATATATAATACATCATCTATAATTTATAATTATATACATTATATAATATATTATATATAATATATACTAATAAGTATGCAATATATAATTAATATTTAATATATATAACAATTAATATAATGTAATATATTAATGTCTATATAATATATATTATTTTCATATATATTATCTATTATATAATATACAATATATTATATACATTATACAATATGTATAATTTATATTATATAATATATAAGTATGTTATATAATATAGATTATATTGTATAATATAGAGAATGTATTAATAATTAATACATAATATTAAGATATATATTAATATATCAAAATATATTTATATTATATAATTTATATATTATATATATACTCTGCTGAGTGTAAGATTCTATTATCTTCATTTCAGTTTATAAGTCATGTTATAATTTTGTATAGTGTTCATTTTTTGAAGACTTACTCAGTTTTTTTAAAGGGATGACTTAAAATCTCCAGCTTAAATTAATTTATTAATTTCTCTCAATAGTTCTTTCTGCTTCCTTATATAATTGAAAGTTATGTTGTCTGTTGCTGAAATGTTCGTATTATATTGTTATAGTTTATTGGCATACTGTTATTCTAAAAGTTACTTTTAACTTCAAATTTTATTTTGCTATCATGGCTTTTTTTAAAGGAGATTGTTTCATATTTACCTGATATCTCTTTTTCTTAACATATACCCTTTTATACACACATTTGAGGTAAGTTACTGAATTGTTTCCCTTCCCCAACATAAAGCCACGGGTCTTGCTTACAAACACTTTAAGATCTACATTATAAGTATATAGCTTCATAGAGACAGATGAGGTTACATAATAATTCTGAGTCAGACACAAAATCTACATTCTTCCCCCAACATGCTCCAGGTACAAGCTTAGTTTCCAGGTTAGCAGTTCTAATGAATCTCATGGAGCCTATCAAAAGGTAAATGGGCAGAAGAAGAGGTAATTATGCTATCTTGGGCTACCTGCTTTTAGAAGAGGAGCAGAGGTCTTACTCAGTAATACTTGTCTATGGAACTTTTGGTTTCTTTGTTGCCCGGTTGTACTTGGCCAAGCACTTAGATCGGAACAGGGATGGCCTTGTGCTGTCCATGCTGACAACAGTAATATCTCAGCATCTTTAGAATTATGGGAAACCATGAGAATTCACCTTTTGGACTGAACCAAATAGCACACCTGAAAACACTCAGTTTCAGAGCTGATCTGATTCACTGTGAGCAGAAGGCAATGGCATGACTTCTCAGCACAGCCTTGGAAATTTGCTTAGGGCTGGTCACTATGAGATCTACTCCCACCACCTGGAAAATAGTATGCTGGAGAACTTCTTTCAAGTTTCCTAGCCATCCTTATGAAAATGATATTAAATAGACACAGCATCATGCCACCAAATCATCCTTGATGAAAAAACTGCACATGCTTGATAACTAGTCAGATAAGATATACCAGCTAGAGTTAACAAAAGACTTGAAATCCAGGTCATATCTCCAACACAGGAAGAACCAGAGGTACTTTCATCTATGTCAACAACTTTATCCTTGTACGCAGCCTTGGCAATGATGATCTTTAACAGGACCAGGGCTTCATTATTCTCAACGGTGTTTAGAGGAAAACCTTTCATGCCCCTTATTGCTGCATCTTTCTTTATTCCTCCTTGATGAAGTTCTTTTGTTTTGTTAGACCTCAACTCTACTGCATTATCTGAAGTTTGCATCACTGGTAGGGAAGTGTTATGAAACACTGCATTGTAAGCTTGTTTCTATTCTTGATCACACTGAAAACTGGAACTGACTAGCTGACATCTGAGTGGCCAGATTAGTTATAATGAGATGGGGGAGAGAGCCCCCCCCGCCCCCTTGACAGTTTCAGCCTTGACAGCAAGGGGAATACTTAGTGTGACAATATTTCTACTTAAATTCCTCCCCAGTGCCAATTTGTCATCAGTTTGTCAACCTCCTTTACATAACACTCAGTCCCTTGTTTACTGGGCAGTTCCAGTACTTTAACTGATGTGTTTGACAGCTTTGGTGCCACTTTTTTTCACTGTTTCCCAGAGCTTGAGGGCCTTATATATATGTATACTGATGGACATGCTCTGAAGAGCTCTGAAGAGAAGTTTTCAGATGGAAAGCTTAACCTCAACACCAAGTTTCTAGGAAGCTTTGGCAATGATCTTGACAATGGATATGGTGAAGATCTGGCTGTAGGTTCTTGATGCCCAGAGGGAGAACGGATACAGACTCCAATGGGGATGCACAGCTCACCCATGTATCTCTCTGAGAAAAGAAACAGTCTCTTTTAAGAAATGTATTTTTTAGAAACTGTTATATTTTTAATACAATCTGAAAATTTCTGTCTTGTAATCTGTAAATGTAACCTACTGACATTGATTGAAATCATTGTGATATTTGGAATGTTTTCTGATCCCTTATTTAGTGTTTTGCAATTGTCGTATTCTTTTCTTCCTTTTCTACTTCCCACAGGATAATGCATATTATGTTTTGTTGATTTAAAAGTTATGCATTTTGTTAAAGTGTTGCACTCAATATGCCAGCAAATCTGGAAAGCTCAGCAGTGGCTACAGGACTGGAAAAGGTCAATTTTCATTCCAACTCCAAAGAAAGGCAATGCCAAAGATTGTTCAAATTACTGTACAATTGCACTCATTTCACATGCTTGCAAGATTATGCTCAAAATCCTTCAAGCTAGGCTTCAGCAGTACATGAACTGACAACTTCCAGATGTACAATCTGGGTTTAGAAAAAGCAGAGGAGCCAGAAATCAAATTGCCAACATCCACTGGATCATAGAAAAAGCAAGGGAATTCCCAAAAAATCTACTTCTGCTTCATTGACTATGCTAAACTCTTTGACTGTGTGGACCACAACAAACTGTGGAAAATTCCTAAAGAGATGGGAATACCAGACCATCTTACCTGCCTCCTGAGAAACCTGTATGCAGGTCAAGAAGCAACAGTTAGAATTGGATGAGCAACAGTGGACTAGTTCAAAATTGGGAAAGGAGTATGTGAAGGCTGTATATTGTCACCCTGCTTATTTAACTTTTATGCAGGGTACATCATGCAAAATGCTGGGCTGGATGAATCACAAGCTGGAATCAAAATTGCCAGGAGAAGTATCAACAATCTCAGATAGGCTGATGATAGATACCACTTTAATGGCAGAAAGTGAAGAGGAACTAAAGAGCCTCTTGATGGAGGTGAAAGAGGAGAATGAAAAATCTGGCTTAAAACTCAACATTCAAAAAATTAAGATCATGGCATTTGGTCCCATCACTTCATGGGAAACAGATGGGGAAAAAGTGGAAACAGTGACAGATTTTATTTTCTTGGGTTCCAAAATCACTGTGGATGGTGATTGCAGCCATGAAATTAAAAGACATTTGCTCCTTCCAAAAAAAGCTATGACAAACCTGCATGGTGCTTGCTAAGTCACTTCAGTAGTATCCGACTCTTTTCGACCCCACAGACTGTAGCCTACCAGCCTCCCCTGCCCATGGGATTCTCCAGGCAAGAATACTGGAGCGGGTTGCCATGCCCTCCTCCAGGGGATCATCCTGACTCAGGATTGCACCCATGTCTCTTACATCTCCTGAACTGGCAGGGGGATTATTTACCACTAGCACCACCTGGGAAGCCTATGATAAACCTAGACAACATACTAAAAGACAGAGACATTGCTTTGCCACCAAAGGTCCATATAGTCAAAGCTATGGGGTTTTTCCAGTAGTCATGTATGGACGTGAGAGTTGAACCATAAAGAAGACTGAGCGCCTAAGAATTGAGGCTTTCAAGTTGTGCTGGAGAAGGCTCTTGAGAGTCCCCTTGGACAGTAAGGAGCTCAAACCAGTGAATTCTATCCTCCCAAAAGGAGATAGTGAAGGATAGGGAAGCCTGGTGTACTCCAGTTCTTGGGGTTGCAGAGAGTCAAACATGACTTGGCGACTGCACAACAAGAATAATTGTGTTACTTGGTTCTTTATTGTCTCTTCCTAAAACCCAAAGGACTAGACTCAATTGTCTCTACAAATTAGTTGTACTTATCAATAGGTATGTCTTGCCTCAAACAAGATAAGGACCTTAGCATCAGCCCATTTCTTTCTGTTCTGCCTCAGCCCTTCACCAGCCTATACTGGTATCATCTAGCATTTTTGCTCAGAATTGATATAAATATATTTTAAATGCTTCTTTCACATTCTTTTTCTCAAGTCAGTGTTTATGAACTTATTGTTTATCTTTATATTATTTTGTTCATCTTTAAATATAAATATAAAGTTGTTTTCTCCAGAATTTATTTCTCTCTTGAGGGAGTATTTCCTCCAAGAGTCATTGCAAAGAAGATTTTTCAGGAAAAAACTTTTGCCTCCTTGTATTATCAAGCCCTTACACACAAATGTAGTTTTCCTAGAAGTAAAAAATCTAGGTTAAAAGTTGTTTTGCTAAAATCCTTTGAAAATATTAACTGTCTTACTTTCTTGCACCTAGAGTGGCTCACGAAAGGCTTAATCAAGCTGATTTTTGTTTCTCTATAGGTGATATGCATTTTCTCTCAGAAATCTTCTAAGATGTTTTCTTTGTCTTTGATGTTGCAATGTGAATTGACCACTCCCCATATCCACCCTTCCCATGATCTACCAGGCAATCCTATCCCTTAGGAAACCTTCTATCACTTTTACCAACCTGGGCACTGTTCTTTCCAGCAACTGTTTCCTTCAGCTGTAATTATCTGGCCAGAGCTAGGGTGAAGTGGGTGAAGGAGTAGGATGCATGCTCAGGGCATAGTCAGCTTGCCTTCCTTAGTTGTTATATGCTACCATATCATTATCCTGGGCTGGCACTGAGCTGGTGCTAGTGTTTTTCTGCCCTGCCGAGGCAGTGGGATGGGAAATAATTAGCCAGAACAATGTAGGAGAGAGAAAAGGACAACTCTTCTTCCAACCAAACCTCCATCCCTGATGCCTAGCTCTCTTCACCTGGAGGTCACTATTCCCTGTCTTCTTCATCTCCTTCCTCTTCCAGGCGCGCGCGCGCGCGCACACACACACACACACACACACACACACACACACACACACACACACACACACACACACACACACACACACACACACACACACACACACACAGAGCTTCTGTTTCTTGAAAGAGGTAGATACAGCCTTAGAAGAAAGCTTTTGTAAATCTCGCGCCAGGTGATTCTGAGACACAGAAAAGTTTTTAAGCCTTTGGAGCATAGATCAAACTTTTTTGCTTGTGATTAAGAAAGTAATAATTGGGCTAAAGAGAGTAAGAGAATGCAGGCACAGGAGTATCTTAGACTGAGAGAAAAAGAAATCAAGAGAGCAAGGTAAACCAAAATTCTGGGTAGGAAGTTTACTGGAATGAAGTCCAAAGCATGAACCTCTTGAATAGTCACCAGCTACCTTTATAGTGAAAGCAAGTGGGCTAGCTCGGTCTGTTCCCTTGAAAAACTGTACAGTTCATGAGAAGGGCAATGACTAGCTGAGCTACTTTTGATAGCTGTTCCCTAGTGCAGTTGTAAGGTCCTTAAATCATCAGAGAACAAGGTCTAGTCCTTTACCTCTCAGCTAGAGTGTCAGGTTGAGAAGAAACTCTCAAAATGAAGAATAGAATAAAGCCATTTTGAGGAGTTATTTTATGTGTGTCCTAATGGCATAGAACAGATGGGGAACAGGATGCTCCCTCTCTGGATTTCATTTTCTCTTGGTCCTAGAAATGTAAGAAGTGTTAGTCATTCAGTCATATCTGACTCCTTGCAATCCGATAGACTCCAAATCCCCAGGTCCCTCCATCCATGGGATTCTCCAGGCAAGAATACTGGAGTGGGTTGCCATTTCCTTCTCCAGAGGATCTTTCTGGGCCAGGGATCGAACCTGGGTCTCCTCCATTGCAGGCAGACTCTGCCATCCGAGCACCAGGACTCTTCGACTCGGGTAAGAACAGAGGATCAGAGATCTAGTGATACAGGACACAAGAGGCCATCATCACCAGCAGTAGAAAGGGAGGCTTCTAAGAGAGCACCGTGAAGACTCAGATCGTAAATTGATCTAAGAGACATTTTGAGCCCGTCTCGATCCTGAATGAAAGGTTTAGAAGCTAGGTTCCCAGGATGCTGCTGGTACAACTGAACCGAGCATTATTCTGTTATTACTACTACTGTGAGTGTACTGAACCACTAACTCTGTTCCACCCACTCCCCTCCCCCTATCTTTCAGTCAAGACAGACTCACAGAATTTCTGATTAAATTGATGATATTCAGTATTCTTCATTTTACTGTGATATCTCTTAAATTACCTCTCTATTTAGATTGCTTAGCTGTTATCTGGTCTTAAGAAAATTCACCAAAAATAAATTTTTTCAAGACAATGAAAGAATATTCACAAATGAAAAGGGGTCAAGTAAAGATAAAGGAATAAAAAACTCTCATCACATCACTCTTAGTGGTAGACTAAAAGGTGGCATAACCTCTATTCATTTTCAAGCCACTCTCCATTGTTACTCTTTGATATGAAAAATTCATTGCTATGATTACAGATTTCACATAGCTGCTGCTGCTGCTGCTGCTAAGTCGCTTCAGTCATGTCCAATTCTGTGCAACCCCATAGATGGCAGCCTACCAGGCTCCTCTGTCCCTAGGATTCTCCAGGCAAGAACACTGGAGTGCGTTGCCATTTCCTTCTCCAATGCATGAAAGTGAAAAGTGAAAGTGAAGTCGCTCAGTCGTGTCCAACTCTTAGCGACCCCATGGACTGCAGCCTACCAGGCTCCTCCATCCATGGGAGTTTCCAAGCAAGAGTACTGGAGTGGGTTGCCATTGCCTTCTCCGACAGATTTCACATAGCAGCTGGGCTTTAAAAAAATGATCACGTATCAAGCTTCCATGTGGTATGAAGAAAAATATCCATAATTATCTTAAAAGAATATTAAAATTTTAAAGGTTTAAACTCCTTTCCAAGTATCTACATGAGACCAAATTTTATTCATATACTTTAATCAAGACAATGTATCACAGGAAAATCAATGCAGGAAAACATCTAAGAATCCAGCCTTTCTTTATTAAACCAGACATTAAACAGATTTTTTTTATCATGCAAAACAGAGCTACTCTTCTTAGAAAAATATTTTGTTTTGGAAAACATAGTTATTGCTCATAAAATGTATTGTTTATGCTAACATATAATGAGATAGTTATTTTTGAATGAATACAATATTTCTCAAGTTTTTCTCAATCTTAATTTCTAATACTGTAATAATGATTGATATAATCCTCACAAACATAAATTGAGCTCATTGAGATCACCTGTTTTAAGAGAGTAAAGAAGTCCTTGAGACTTCTTTGAGAAATCTCAAAGAACCACTGAATTATTTGAGAACCACTAAATTATTTCATTCCTTTTGAATTGCAGTTTAGGAACACAGGATACAAATGGTTAGATGACTTGATCCATGCCATAAAGCTACTTCTTTTTCATAGCTCAAGAAGTTTTAAAGCCTAGTTTACATTTATAAATAAAAATTGTAATTTTATAAATTAAATCACATTTTTTATTTTACTGAATTCTATTATAAAATTACTCCTAGTTGTATTAAGGTAACCATAAGGTTCTTTTGATATTTTAAAATTCTTTTAAAAACTCTACAAAATGCATTTTATGAAAGTGTATCATATATTTTAAGTTTCAGTTTCTTTTAAAATCCTTTCAGAATCAGAATGGATAAATGGACAATTTTTTTTCTATTTGTGTGTTCTATTATTGTGTTGAGTTCCACAGGGTTTCAAGTAAGTGAATGCTAATAATATCAGAAAGCTCTTTCATTTCAAAATAAGGAATGTGCCTTCAGTATTCTAATTATGTAAGATACATAAACTATAGAATTTTATGTTTATAAGATGTATTTCACTGATTTTCTACTAAAGTTTTGAGGCTATCCTGAGATATCTAAGGGTCTTATTCTAAAGACACAATTTAAAAAGGTCCGAGACAGTTTTTCAACCTAGCTAAATTCCAAATTTATCTTTAGACTTAACTGCAACCCAACCCCCAAAATTAATTTAACAGATATAATAGAATCCCACTAGTATCTCTAAGAATGTATCATCCTTTGTGGCATGAACTCTTTTGATGCCATCATGTAATAAATGTGCTGTTCCATACAAATATAGACACAAAATCACACAGCACTTAGAACAAATAGAAACTGTTTTACATAGCATCTTGATGAGGTAAGCTTGTGCTATATCCTTTTAACACAACAAAACACAAAGCTGTGAAAGCCTGTTCAGACTTGCCTAGGTTAAATCACCAAATTACTAATGAAGTCAAAGGATAAAAATTCCCATGGTTTCTGGAACTTGTGAAACACAACAACAATATCCTCTCTTTCATTTAGAATCAAGCTATGTCTGAGATATATTAATATGTGGTTCCACGTGTTTTATTTACTTCAGGCAGCATGAACAGAGGACTGGACTTAGTGGTAAGCAGCATGAGTAGGATTTATCTGAAATCAGAGCTCACTTTTCTTTGTTTCTGTAATTAATTAACAACACTATAAACAGTCCCTTTTGAGGATATACTGAATCTACCAGTAGTTGAATACTCAAAAAGAATTTGCATTTTGAAAAGGAAATAGAAATGTGAAACATGTAATAAATATTGAGTGACCCCTATGTGCTGAGTGTTTGAGATGTGATGACTATGACAGGCAAGGTCACACTTTGAGTGGGGGCAGATGAAGTAGACAAATAATTTCAGCTGGTCTAGTGCAAAAGAATAACACACAACAGAATAGTAACAAATTAAAACCTTTAATTTTTAAAATTTAACTATTGTATCAGTTCAGTTCACTTCAGTTGCTCAGTTGTGTCCGACTCTTTGCGACCCCATGAATCACAGCACGCCAGGCCTTCCTGTCTATCACCAACTCCCAGAGTTTACTCAGACTCATGCCCATCGAGTCAGTGATGCCATCCAGCCATCTCATCCTCTGTTGTCCCCTTCTCCTCCTGCCCCCAATCCCTCCCAGCATCAGGGTCTTTTCCAATGAGTCAACTCTTCGCATGAGGTGGCCAAAGTACTAGAGTTTCAGCTTCAGCATCAGTCCTTTCAATGAACACCCAGGACTAATCTCCTTTAGGATGGACTGGTT